>NC_134569.1:184789066-185089066 GCF_050947875.1 Dermacentor variabilis
CACCTGCCGAACAATACATCGACAGAGAAACTAATGGCACTTGGTTTAAGCAACACCTTCGAAGAACTAAAAGAAGTCCAAAGTATCGCACAGCTCATGAGGCTCCAGCAGACCAAAACGGAAAGGGAACTGCTAATAAGGCTAGGCTTCGCGGAATCAATCAAAGAAACCCAAAGAACGGAGGAAATTCCTGATGACTATCGGAAAACATACACTGTAAGCCCCCTACCCAAAAACATGGACCCAAACCTCCACACGGCGGGAAGGCACGCAAGGGCGAAATACGTCCAAAAGTACCTGGCTACAAAAAACACAACAGTATACACAAATGCTGCAGTATACGCCGAGCAAAGAGGCACAAACATAGTAAAGACAGCTGCGATAGTAATAAGCCAGGACTACAAAGAGATCAGCAGCGCGTCAATGAAGGACTGCTCGGTAACGGAAGCTGAGTAAATAGCCGTAGCTCTAGCGGCAGTGGAGGGCTACCGATCCAAAAGGTCTTTAATAATACTCACCGACTCGCAAGCTACGTGTCGGAATTACATGAACGGCAGAATAGGACGCAGAGCGCTTCACATCCTCCGCTCCTGCAGGGCTAACAACAAAGTCAGGCATACAATCTTCTGGGTACCGGGACACGCTGTAATAGAAGGGAACCTAAGGGTGGACAAGGCAGCTCGAGAGCACACAAGCCGAGCGGCCACAAGCACCGACTCTGAGGAACCCACACCAGTCAACCAAAGCTACTCAGACATTCTGAATTACTATAAGGGGGTCTGAATCAAATACCCTCCACCCCACAACAGCCTAAATCAGCATGAAGCCTCCTCTTGGAGGAGGCTGCAAACAGGAACATACCCAAATCTAAACACACTAAGCAAGATGTTTCCCACCCAGTATAGATACATTTGCCCCTGGTGCGGCGCCAAGCCCACCTTATATCACTTTACATGGGGATGCGTTCAGAATCAACAATTCCTTCAAATAAAAGACGCGAGTGCGGAGCTGTGGGAGAGGGTGCTCTCCATCAGCGACCCGAAAGTCCAGCATGGACTAGTAAGGCACGCTCACCGAGTAGCCACCCTCACTGGTGCCCTGGAATAGGGGCGTCGACCCTGCGCAGATGGGGAAGAAGACCGTGAAGACGGCCGACCACATCTGCCACCGCTAATTTCTAACCAATTAGCGCAAATAAAGTTTCTCCTCCTCCTTCCTCATCGATAATTCAACATCTTCATAAAATCGATGTACTTCCTCATCGTCGTGGCTGGACGTCGGAGCATATGCTTGTACTACCTTATCTCTACACCCCTTATTAAGTTTTCATACAACTACAGATGCATAGTATCCATTCGTAATTTCGATTGGCCACATTAAAATTACAGAAAATGCACCCTACGTTCGTGATGAACGCTCTACGCTCGCAAGGACACCGGCCATCCTCACTGTCATACAGCTTTGTCCATCAATTAAAACCCGACAGAAATAGGAATGTCATAAGACGTGCCTAATCATCTGTGTCTTGTCCACGTATTTGATTTACAGTTTGGACTAAGCGGTACAATTGCATCCTCTCGAAAGGTCAATTGTTTGGCTCTCTTTCAATAACGCACCACCAGAAGCAACGATTACATAAGATGCCTACTAGGAAACACATTTGCCATGTGCTGCAAATGTGGCTATGAAAACCTTAAAAGTTTGTCCTTTGTTTCCTTCGTAAAACCGAATGGGCGGGCCGCGCAGGGAACGTTTGTCCCTGTGTTGGCGTCGTAGAAGCTTATGTCGCTCTGCAACTCCATGTCGTAGCGTTCCATGATAAACGCCACGGGTGATGCCCTCGCATGTTTCAGCTGACTCAGGATGAGATACACCTGCAGCAGATGAAGACAACCAATGGGAAAACAGCGTGAGCACATACACGCAAATGGGTGCGTGCAAGATTTCATTGCAACAGCGCTCCTCGACCATCACTTGCCGTAGGGGAAAAAAATCGAGGAAGGGCTATCTTTTGGTCAAAATTATAATGATGCTGAAAGACACGTAGGAACTTAACGCAGCCAAAAGTTTTTCCATGCCTTGTGGAGTGATTTTCGTCTCTCCAGGTATAGTCACTTGCCAGTGTGCCGACGCATAGGATTTCAAAAATTGTCCCTTCAGACATCTGTCGAACATCACCGCAGTGCACCAGCGTAGCGTAATTGGCAGCAGATAAAAAAAATATTTCAGAAGGCGACTGGAATTGGAGCAACTTTCAGTTAGTAACCTCCATAAGGTACGCCTTGATTGACACGCGCATTTACGGCACTTCTTCGTAACGTCATTGCTGCGTTATAGCAGAATTTCGATCAGAATGAGAGCACTGCTAAACGCGGCAGGGAAGTTACGACTAAGTGCCGCAAATTCTCATGTTCTTAGGAAGGTGTACCCCCTCGACGCTGCTAACCGAATGTTGATGAAATTCTGAAGGCCTTTTGAAATATTATTTTTAAAAGTGTTGCCCATATAGTTGTGGTGGTGCTTTGCGGTGAAGTTCTGCAAATGGCCGCAGGAGCTGTGTTCAAAATTCTTGGGTTATGGCTGTTAAATAAGCAGGGTTTCACCTCTACCTTTATAGGTGTCATTGAGACTTGATTCTAAATATTGGATATGGGATATCGGATATTCGATTTTTCAACAAGGCAAAAACAACGTTCCTCAAGCTTTCTTTCACGCAACAATTCTCTGATTTCGAACGTGGTATCACAAGCTGTACAGTGAGGAAGGACTTTTCAGCAGAAACGAATCTCCATTCTACTTCATGTTGCGTTTGTTAAACGTGGTCACATATGCAACTTGTTCAATAAAATTGCATTCGAACATCGCCATGAAGTCCGCTTCATGCTAAAGCTTGCTCAGACATTCCAATCGCTTATGTGGCTGAGACTAATGTAATCCTAGAAAGAAGGACTTGTGATGAAATTGGCACGACGCACTCAATGTTTCTTGCCCTTCTACTTTCAACTATTTCTTAGTATATTCCGACTGTTGCACTTCGCCTTCCTTTATATTATAGCGCATATTGCTTCTAGATATAACGCTGATATTAGTTTAATAATATTATTCGCCAAAGTTAATCGATGACATTTTGTCATGATCTGGATTTTTTTAAAAGGTCTGTGATGTTTGAAACTGGTGCGGGGCGTAACACGCTGCTTGTGCAACAAGCCCCGGCAACTCTAACCGCGAGCCGCCGTGTAGGAAATAAAAGCAGATCTAGCCGTTGTCGACATTGTATTGCAAGGAAAATGTATTTCTCGTCACTACTATTCCAGCTTTGAAAAAAAATACTTAATTGCTAGCACCTTGCCTCTGAATCATGCCTAGCTCCACTGGGCTTAAACTGAGAAGCGCCGCTTTCACCCACCTTGGTTGCGAAAGTTTGCTCCAATTCGAAGAAAATGTCTTCCGTCAGGTGAACGTCGCCTGCATAACGCCTCGTCATGGCTGAGTAGTGATGACATTGGATATCGGCAGGATGTATTGTGCATAACTGCGAGCACATGAGGATACAAATTTCTGCAGTTGGTCACTTTTCTTTCATGTAGAATGCAAGTCGCAACAAATTTGCATTTTATTCTAATGGCACGGATGCAAAAATAAGCATAAAGATTTACGTTACGGGCTTGATAAGCGAGAAAAAAATTTTCGTACATAACATAACTCCAGTAGAGCACTCTGTTCGCCGATCAAGTACACAATCCTGCAAAGTGTGTTTCGAGAAGCATTTTCAGAACACACTAAGCAGGCGCCGTTGCCAGCACAAGTGTGCAAGAGTCGGCGAAGGTTTGTTTTACTTTGTATCAGCTCTAGATTGCAAAAGTGGTATTGGCATCGAGTCGGTTTAATTCGCACACCTATTCATTGAACCAGAAATTGCTAGATTATTGTATAATATTCCAAGTAACCAAATCAAATTACTTCGCTTCTTTTTGTTGGCAAGCTGGCGAGCCACCAGCTTCTCAATGGCTCAAGGCCATTCAGAAGCTGGGCGCTCATCAGAGTAATATGTGTGGTGAAAGCAAGCACTATACTAGCAATTATGAATATCTTCTGCGCTTAGGAATTAACAGTACTTCTAGAATTGATGATTCCACAGGAACTTTGATTGATGGTACATTTCCGGAAGAACCACCATTTTATGGTGAAAGACAGTGTTGGCGATATTCCAAGAATAACAAGAATAATTCAATTAGGTAGTTTACGATATGGTGCGCTTTCACTAGCGATATCCACGTGTCAGCCGCATTTAGGCAGTTAGACATTCCATTATTTCTGCACCTTTTGCTACACATACGAAGGTGACGAAATATGACTAGCTGAGTGAACTGATTCACCCTCACTGAGTAAACAAGGCAAAACCCTGAAAATACAGGCGCGTTTTCCATGTGGCAGTGCATTGGAAGGCGTTAGTTGTTTCAATGGGGGCATTTATCAAACATATTATTACACATAACAAACAGGCAACTTTTAGGAAGGCCTGTAGCATATCAGTTCAAAGGTTTATTGAATTACTTAGATTCTACTCGTCCAAACTTGTTTGAGGAAGCATATCTTTGTAAGAGGCTTTGCTGCATTTAGACTTTCTCCAGTTATTCATGTTTAGTAAAATATATAATGACTCTAGAAGTTTCTGTACAAATGACGTGATCGTGGCCAAGAACACAACTGTATTTTGAAACATATTTGCGCCCATTTCAGATATTTCTAGATTCTGTTAGGAAAAAGAGTGCTGATGAAGGCAGGCAATTCAATATTCTGAATCTTTCTTTGCTCATTGAGAAAACAACCACAATTTGTGTAGTGACATTTCCATCTTGAAGGGGTGTACTGTAGCACGATTAAAAGACGGAACAAAAGAAGACACACAGAGACACACACAGCGCTGTGTATGTCCCTGTGCGTCTTCTTTTCTCTCATCTTTTCATCGCGCTACCGTACACCCCTTCAAGATGCATTACCAACAAGCCCACATTGCAACCATCGCAAAATTCTCATTCTATTATCCCATTGGCAACGAGACCTCGGAGAAAATCATCACTCACCATTACTCAGTACAGTACATTCAACTGAAAACACTCCCGTGAGCCTGTTTGAAATAAAGGCTGACTGATTCATAAACTTGCATCATTTCGCGGATGCTCTTACATTTACCATGAGGGCAACTGTCACGTAAAACACGTAGGAGTTACGCTTCTCTTAGGGTTAACATCCAACAGCCACAGTTTCTTGCTGAAACAAGGTTCAGCAGCGAAGCAGATAACATTGAATAGCACACTTACGTGCGTCAGGTTGAGAGGAATGTCAACGCAGCCGACTCCAGTCTGGAAAGTTGTCACGGTGTTTTTCGGGCACTGCTTCGCCATCAGGGTCATCGATAGTGCCACTGATTTGTTGCCGATTTGTCTGCTCATAGGTTGTATCAAATCACGATCTATGACTGAACTCTGTAAAATAAAACGCACCTCTGTGCTTACGGCCTATTGACAAAAACAATAACTATACTTCCTCAACCAGCTTTTATTCAAATGAAGCGCATGATGGAACATGCGACTACTGTATTTTCTCTGTCCCTTATTTCACTGGTGAAGACACCCTTATATGCTGTAACAGCCATGAGCGAAAACGTTAGACATCGTTAGTGATTACAGTACAAGCAAACTCAAGTGGTAAGTGAGTGAGTGAAATAACTTTATATAGGTCCAGACACGACGCAGGGGAGACCCCGCGCCACCTGGCTAGTCTCACGTAGGGACCGCCAAGCCGAGCTTGATGGCCCGATCGCGGGCACTTTGGACGGCCAGGGTTTGGTCGTTGAGTTCGGGGCTGTTCAAAGGCGCAGCCCACCTATCCTCGCTGAAGTAGGAGTCTATGGCTTCGCACTCCCACAATACATGGCCCAATGTTGCCGTTAGTCCACAGGCAGGGCAATCCGCACTGGGATACCTTTCAGGGTATATGTGTTGTTAGATGCTATCTGTTGCTTCATCCAATTTGAGGCCTAATTTGCACTGGGAGTTGACTCTTTCATAAACGAAAACGCACAGAACAAATGAACGCTGTGTTATGGAAAGATGAAATTTTTATTAGGGCATGGATCATGGTGTACGAAGCTTGTTTGAAATGACGCCCAACCAAGGTTGCAGAGAGCTGAATCATATATTTTTATGCCTATATGAAACATTATGGCGAAAGTGTGGGTAAAACTTAAGACAATTATAAATTAGCTTGTTGATAAATGGTTCAAAATTGTGTAAGAAGTTCCATGCACCTTCTTAGGGTATGTTGTGAGGCTATCGGTATGTTTCGAATAAAATGTGTCTGCTCTAATCGTTCCCCCTGACCCTACTCGGGAAAAAAAAGGTCACAATAGACTGATGCTCATCTGTTTAAGCAAACGAGGCGCCGTTTTATATTCCCTGAAAATTTTCAATGTGTGTAACAGTAAATCCTAGAAATGACGACTTTTCTTATATTCAAACAACATTGGCGACAGATTAGTTCCAAATCTGTCATACATATTGACACGTGTACTTGTTTATCTTTTTCGCGTGACCGCTTTTCACCGGCAAACAAATGTTATCGCTCAGCGCGGGACGTGCTCGCATGTGTCATAATTTTCTCGAATTTTACCGATCGCTCTATCCGCTGTCTGTTGACGCCGAACATTGTGTAATCCGATTGCATGTATGCACGACGCGAATGTTGCAGAACTTTCTGGAAAACACGCGGGCACCAGTGATTACTCTCGAACGTCCGATGGCTCATGTGTAAGACCTGACGCGCTTGACCCGCTGATCAGATTTCGACGACCGCCGACTGCGTCCGCCACTATCGTTGTGCTTTAGGTGTGACCTGTTTTTGTGAGAACAGGTTTGTCCAATAAAAGGTATTTTCGTCATTCAGTGTATGGCTACTGTGTTCGTTGCCGTCACTACTACGTGACATTTGCCGGAGATGCTTTGCCTTCATGTACAGGGCGCCCACATAAAGCCGTGACCCAAGCCCGAACGCGGAAGACAACACCAACGTCGCGAAGAACCAGCTAGGTGGCCGCAGGCTGCTATGGCTGCCCCGGAGCATGGACTTTTGCCTGAGAAGACCAGCAACTTCGTCGCCAAGTCAACCCCAATGGCAGCCCAAGCGTCCCCCATCGCGCTGCAACAGCCAAAGAGCCACCGACCTTGCGTGGATTGTTATTTGAAGAACACGATAACTGGCTGGAAACATGAAAGGGCCGCTGCATGCAACAACTGAAACTCCGACGGCAAGCTGCGGCATGCGTACTTCGCCTTAAAATACGCCGCCAGGGCCTGCTTTGAGATCCGGGAATCAACCCTGACTATATGGGACCTGCTGCGTGACGGCTTCCTGCAGACCATCAAAAGCGTGTTTCTCGAGCAACGATAAAACTTCTCTACTCACCTCATTTCGACTGACCCTACTCGGGAAGAAAAAAGAAGTCACAATACAGTGATGCTCGCCTTTTTAAGCAAACACGATGGCATTTGATATTCCCTGTATATTCTCAATGCGTGTAACAGTAAATCTTAGAAATGATGACTTTTCATATATTCAAACATCTGTGGTAACAGATTAGTGCGAAATCTATCACACATATGTTGATGCTTTGCTATGTATAGCTGTTTTGTTTATTTATCACAGCAGTCCGTTCACTGCAGTTACAGCTTGAGACATTGCAGAAAAAAGAAATGTAAAATACCGACAGTAAAAACTCACCAAGTTCTCTTCGTTCATCTTCTTCGAATAAAAGTTGTCGGAGTACAGGTGTGTAAACGTGCGGCTGATTCCAGACACTCGGTACACGAAGGTGATCGAGGGTTTGCTGTTGGTGCAAAAGGCTACATCAAATAAAAGGGATATGCTACCATGTCTAAGAAGAGAACAAACACAAATTCCAATGGAGTTGTCTAAGTATGTGAAAGCATACCCACAAATTTCAGTTGGCGCGCCCACAAATTAATTTGGCACACACTCAAACTTCATTTGGCCAACCCCGAGATATAAAGTTGGCCAGGGGCGCTATAACGAAAAACTGTTCCAACTTTTCTATTCCAATTCTGCAATCAGACCACCGCGATTGGTAAAGAATTTTTTGGACCACCCCCCCGTTCACCTGTCTGTCCCGCGACGTCACAAAAACCGCGATCGTTCCCCATCTGATGTGACGTGCACGCACTGATCATGCATAATTTGACCGAACAAAGTAAAATAGTTTTTTCTCGTTCGACGCGTTTTCGCCATTAACCATCGGCTATTTGTCAAACGTTTTCCGGCTGCGCCCACCTCACCTGCCTGTCACGCGACGTAACAAAACCGCAAAAACTCACAGAGTCAAAGTGGCGTATACGCGTTAAAAATGCATTAATGTGCCGAACAAAACTGAATGTTCTTCTGAATAGCCGCAGGCTGCCCCGTTCCGAAAGGAATAAAAGGTGGCTGCTGCCGATAGCTGAGGCACTGGCTACACGCACCTGCCGGGGAGCATGGGTTTATTTGCGTGTAATAAAACTTTTTTGCGTGGCCGTGTAACGTTTTGGAGAACTTTCGGCACGTTTACGACCTCGTTCTGCCAATTTTTCTTTGCTGAAGATCCGTTTTAGCGTCATTCTTAAGCTTCGGTTGCATGCCGCCCCGATTGTCGACGAGCCACCGCAAGCTAAGTAAAAGAAAGCGGACCAATCGCAGACGGCGGCACCACCCTCTTCATCCGGTTATCTATTTTCAGTGCACTGGCTCGGCGCCATCGAATCCCTCTCCACAAGGGCGTGCTTCTCACCTCTTGTGAGCGATTTAGATAGGACAAGCGGCTCAGTGTATTCAATGTTATTCGTTTTTCAAGCAAACAAACGTGACCTCCTATGAACAAGGAGAGCGTTTGATTGGTTTGTTCAGACAACCCCGCGGGTGCCTGCCCGATGCTTGCGTCGGCGGTTACGGAAATTTGACATCAGGAGATTGGAATAGAAACATATTGGAATAGTTTTACGTCATACGACCCCACTCCCAAACATTAAGTTGGCCTACCCACAAAATTAAGCTCGCGCACCCCAGTTTTCAATTTGCCCATCCCCGAATTTAAGTTGAACCACTCCCAAGTTTCAGTTGGCCCATCCCACATTTCAAGTTGGCCAGCCCTCATGTCTCATGTTGGCCCACCCCCAAATTTAAGTTGTCTCACCTCCAAATTTCAAGTTGGCCCACCACCAAATTTCAGTCGGCCCACCCCTACTATAGGTTTCGCCGTGCATTTGAAAGGGAGGCCTATGTACGGGCTTTCTTCTATTGTACTAATTATTTTTGCTTAAATTATTTACACAATATAATGATCAAATACTTAGGCAAATTATGTATTTTTGTGGAGATGCAAGGCGTTACACTTTTCGCGTGACGAGTCTGGGGGACTCGTTATAAGATGATTAAAAAACATAAAGTTATCCTGCACAGCTGCTAAGTACGTTCCACTTTTAGGAAACTAACAAAAACTACATCGGCACCCTACACATTTAATTGCGCGGCTGCGCGGATGCTTCTAGTGACAGCGAGGGCGTCTGTGTCAGAAGAGCGGCCGCTTTAAAAGCGTTGACAATTTTCAGCTTCGTTGTGTTTGAATCGTCACGCGCAGCGTTCTTAAAAAGTTATCTACATTGTTATGGGTCCAAGCGGAAGTCAAAACTGCTACATTTCTTCACGCAGCAATGTGCCTACAGCATCAAAGCCTAGACCAAGTTCAACGTTTTCGTATTCATGAAGTTAGCATAAAATTTATGTGGGAATTACGAATTCCCGCCGGCTTCACAACGACCCATGCGGCACGCCGGGCATGATACTGAACACCCGCTTCTGAAATGAGGCCAAACTCAGTTAAAAATTTACATGCTTACGCTCGCAGCAGTTATTCGCGTTTCATACATAACAGACTTGTGAATTGGGCTAGCGACAGTAAATGGCAAAGGCCGTAGTCTTAATCACTTTACTGATCAGTTTTCGTAGTTAGCACGCCGTAAACTGAAGCGGAGAGGATCAATTTGAACATGCTTTTCCTACCTGGCCACATCCAGCATCATAGCCCTCAAAGCCGAACGATTTCCAGCGAAGACGTCGTACCTGATCATGCCGTGGTACGACTGAATTTCATTGGATAATACCTGCGTTTGACACAAAAAGAATTGGCTGCGCAATGTTGTTTGCACTATCTCACCGTGACATCATGCTGCTTGTGGTCGTATCACACAATATAGAAGTCACAAATGAATGCTATAGGCACAGTTGTTGAGAGTATGCTTCTTACACCTGACTATGCTTAAGAAATAAACTCAAGTTGGCTAGCTAGTGGAAGTGAGAATTAACAGAAAAGCAAACAATATGAACACGACAAAACAGGAGACAAGGGAATCCTTGTCTGTCTTGTTTCTTTCACCTTTTCTAATTTTCGTAAATCTTTCGCGAAGACTAAGCTTAAGAAGAAGCAGCAGCAGCACCTTTTCTGATTTTCGCAGATTCACCAAATAATATGAAACACAAACTCCCCCAAACTGCCACCCTTTAGGGGGCAGTGCTTTGAACACAGCTGCGCGCAAAGCGGCGCGGAAAAGAAACCCATGGGAACAGCTCTCTGGCTTATCATTAAGCGTGCGAATGTAATATTGAAATTGAACACTGTTGACATGCGTTTTTTTTTCTTGTGCCGATGCGCTACTATATACGACAGAATAATAAAAGCTACATAAATTATGAGAATTCTCCATTATTGCTTGTTTGGTTCGGCTGTGTCATCGTTTTTCCTTATTTTCGCTTACTTTCGTTTCTCACCTTATGTGCGTCTACCCATGGCCTTTCCAGTGGCAAAGAATGCTTACTTAGTAGCAGACAATTGTCAGATTTACTCGCCGCATCGGGCCCCTTCAATACGATCGTACCAATTGAGCCGGAATCCCGCGCACGAGCGCGCATCGACAGGGCAGGGCGGTCTAAAGGGCGCACTAGCTTCAGCAGTAGCACGTCATGCGTTGCGTGAGTGGAGAGTGCATCGCCGCGATTCCATGTTACCCTCGCTGTCGCTCTCGCAACCCTGTGCTATGCGTGAGTCCCTTGTCCACGCGCCTGCCTCCTGACTGCGCCTCGGTAAGGGCCAATGAAAACGTGCTAAGCGTCTATACGCGCTCGCTTGCCTGCAAGGTTTTGATAACTCGAACGACGCTCACCAAAGTTCAGTTGGACATTGGCCAACGCCAAAATCTCACGTTGGCCCATACCCAAAATTTCAAGTTGGCCGGCTCACTTATTTAAGTTGGCCCATCCCCAAATTTCAGTTGGCCCAATCCCAAACCTAAACTTGGTCCAACCCCAAATTGGTCCTCACCCAAATTTACCTCGGCCACCTTCAAATTTCACGTCGCCCCACCCCTTAAATTTAGTTCGAGTCACCTTCAAATTTCAAGTTCGCCCACACCCAGATTTCACATGGCTCAACCCCACATTTCAACTTGGCCTACCTCCAAATTTGGGGTGGGGTTGAGTGCCAAATTTCTGTGCGCCCGCCCCTACTATAAACTTCCCCGTGCATTTTATAAGTAGCTCTATATATAGCTACGGGTATTCTTTTTTCAGCGAATTTTTTGCCTTAAATTGTTCCTTATCACTTAAAAGCTACCAATCGTCTACATATACACTACAATAACGATGAAATGTGTTTGTAAATTACGCATTTCTGTGGACATAGAAGGCAATAACCTTTTTGCCTGACATGTCAGGGGAGCTTAGAACGACAGAAAGCTGAGATAGTTGGTAAGGATTCATTATGCAAAAAAGAAAGGTGTGGCGTGCAGACAGGACACAAGAGCAGATAAGTGGACAACACGAACGCCGACTGTCAACTGAAGGAACCATAGTGGCGAAAAGAAGAAAGAAGACACAAAACTCATCTGCGCAAGCTCAGGAATGGCATCACCATGTGTCAGCCGGGTACATGCGCCGGTCTACGTGAGAGATAACTGAACATAAGCACGAGATTAAGTGCCTTAACATGTAACTCTACATATAAACATGCAAACTCTAGATGTAAACTCTGCATCTTACAGTAAAATTTCTGTTCTGAACGAGAAAGAAAATACAGAGAATCATACCTTATTCATAAGTTCAAGACATTGCAACCAATATGCATAAACGTTTCAAAAGAAGCTTTAGAATCTATTCCCTATGCTAAATTTGAAGCTATAGGCAACAACACTTAATTTGATTTCTTGACGTATCCCTGTTTTTTTTTCTTGTTTCCCCTTTCCTTTACTCTTTTTTTTTCAGCCGGCGTGTCAGACGCCGTTGACACGGCGGCTAACACGCGTGCGTCGACAGACGGGGAGGTGGGGGGGGGGGGGGGAGAGGGCTGGCCTTGGGCCTTGTGGGCTGCATTCCTTTACTCTCAATTCCAGACGCTAACACACCTTCCCTCGTTGCCGCACCCTCCCGCCTTACACCCTGTCCTCTTTAGAGGAACCCCCCTCCCTACATATACTGTGGCGAGGCAAGCATACGTCGCCTTTAAGAAGACAAGTTCACTTGCCGAAACGTTGGCCCATCGTCTTGAATTTCCATCTCCCGCATTCCCCATGTTTTCCCTGGATTTCTTGTGGATCAGTATCACGTTGTCATTCTTTAAACTTTCTGGTACACTTAAAGTCTGTAGGCAATGCGTATAAAGGTATAAACAAGCTTCGCATGTATAATATTCCATCCATCTTTGATAATATCGACTGTTATTCCATTTACTGTCTCTTTTTCCAAGAATATGCCTCGCAAAGCCCTTTTAACGTCCTCGTTAGAGACACGTGGAACATCTGTATCCTGTTCGTCACTGCTTCAAATCATGGTTGGGTAGGTGCTGTACAGGTCACCATCGAAGTCCTCCGCAGCCTTTCTTTATCATCGAAATTGCTGATGACCACACCCTGCTTCTCTTTCACTGAAGAAACATTTAAATCTTTGTAATACTAACAAACATAGGGCACATTACGGTCCGTGTTTCGGTTTTGCAAACATTTTCAGCTATGAAATCTTATAAAGACAGCTTTAGTTCCGCGGAGGCAAAGCTTCATCGACGAAATGAATATGAATGTACGAAGAATGAATCCACCGACCACAACAGGTAGTTCTGTGGGTTACGGGTGACCTCTGGCTTTTGGATTTTCGCCTTGAAAAAAATGCGTTCCTTCCTTAGTTTGCGTCAAATCATGGCTTTGCTCGAGGCTCCACTTCGGGTCGAATTCGCGAATGAGAAAGCTTGTTTTCCGTTTCTTCGATATCATGTCTCGTTCACCTATTTCACAGGTCATCGAAATATGAACTACCTTCCATACATGAACAATGTACGAGTTCAAAGTATACGTTTACAGTGCATGGATGTCTTTCAGGCTACTTGTCGGTATTAACTGTGCTGGTCTTACAACACAAGCCACTGTGGGCACCGACTACTTTGCTTTCTGTCTAGCAAGCGGTGACATATCATCTCGTTTTCAGTGCATTCTTCATCCAGATCTTTACAATACGGCTTTCGGATCTAAAGTATACGTTCGGGCAGTATCCTTTTGGCTTGTAGCTATGCAAATGGCTGAAAGGCTGTTACAGCAAATTTATAAGCCTTTTCACTCTGTTATCAAGGAAGAGCAGCGAAGTTGTGGTGTGTTTTACCTCAATCAACGTATCTATGAATTTATTATTATTATTATTATTATTATTATTATTATTATTATTATTATTATTATTATTATTATTATTATTATTATTATTATTATTATTATTATTATTATTATTATTATTATTATTATTATTATTATTATTATAAACTCGCCTAGGAGACTGACGTAACCACAGCGCACAACGCCCATTGGTAGTAACGGTGTGCACAGGACGCAGGTGGCCGTTAAACCGAGCCTCGGCGCGAGAGACGATATGCGTTCACCGGGGCGCCGTCAAAAGAGCGCACGAAAGAAAACATGTTTGTTCGTAATTTGCGATTGAGCATACTTGCTAGTTAGTTAGCTGAATGAAACTTGGAAGGACTACTGTTTTATTTTCAGGGACAAACATGGGGCAGTCCGTTTCCCTCCCGTAGAAACCCATGTATTCATAGCGGACAGGAATCCCACAATATTTACAACTTCGCTGTGAACTACGTAATCATTGAAATAGATGAAACTCGGCATAATGTTAGTTTTGTCTTAGTGGCTAATTGTCACGCAATCTTTGCGGGATGCTTTTGATAAAACAAGAGTTACAGTCGTTTTCTGTAAGCATTCTCCCTTCATGGGCGACCATGCATCGACAGCAGAGAGGAATTCTGTAATGTTTACAGCTTGATTGTGAACTTATTGCGACAAGTAAATGAAACGCGGCGTAATGATAGAGCCGTCTTAGCGGCTAATTTCAGTATAACATTTTGCCAAGACACCTACATTATATAGAGAGCTACAGAGCATTCGCGAGAAACTGGAGACGAAAATTTTTTCGTGTTGACGTGACGCGCAAACGGACAACACAACTCCTTGTTGGCGTAGTTGGTGCTTGCTAAAAGACATGTTTTTTGCCGCGATTGAACACACACAAAAGGAAGACACTGAAGCACAGAATTGAAGCAAACGTCAGCTGAAAAAGTAAGAACGAGCTGTTGTGCTGGGGTTCCTGTGTTTCAATCCTGCCGTAGTACAGTTTCGTTCATGTTGATTAATTAGAGCCAACGTCGATGTTTTCTTTCCTGAAATTTGCTTGCGGCCTGTCTTCCTTTTCTGTCTGTTCAATTGCGGCAAAAAACATGTCTTTTAGCGTAGACGGACGAACACCGACCACTGCCGCAATACAGCTTCGCTGTAAGAACGATGCAACAGTTTCGTCATAATGGCAAATCAATGAATGCGATAGCAATATGTTAGAATATAACATCAAGTGTTAAGGTATCTTATCACACTATGTACGTTATTACACTATGTACTCATAGCAGTACATAGTGGCAGTATGAATTGAAGCAAACGTCAGCTGAGAAAGTAAAAACGAGCTGTTGCGCTGGGGTTCCTGTGGTTGAATCCTGCCTTAGTACAATTTAGTTTACGTTTATTAATTAGAGCCAACGACGATGTTTTGTTTCTTCAAATTTCTTTGGGGCCTGTTATTTTCAAAACTCAGAGGAACAAGTTTTTCATGAATCTAAGACCCGGAATGAGCAACTTTATTGGTAGAATGGTGCGGCAGTATAGCCTGCACATACCACATGTCATAAAGAATGACATGGCGTGTAGCATACATATACCTTAATATACACGGAACCTCACGGCAACGACGAGGGTTAAAATTCGCTTGGAGTATCCATGCAATTGCCATCGCAACAAAAACATCTAGCATTTTCGGAGTTTGCCTTCCTGTGGAATCCTTGAGAGCCGCTGAGAAGGTTGTCAGTGCTCGTATACGACCTTCGAAACACTTTTTTTGCACTGTCGCAAGGGTCTGCGGAAGCTAAATCGTTTATGGTATTGTGTCAGTATCCGTGGCATCTTTATGCATTTATCCTACATGGCTGCATTCATAGATATGCGTCCCCTAGACAGGGAACATATGTGAAGAAAGCCCGTTTCGTCGTTGCTTGGCAGTAGACTTCTCCTTCGGCCAGCACATTAGTTGGTACTGTCTGCTGAAGAAGGAAATATAGGGACTATGCGCGCCATACAACCGCACCTGCAGCTATGTACTGAGCGATCACATACGATTTTTTACAATTCCCATGGGGGTGCTGCTGACCCTATCTTTACGTGAACTGAACTATTTATTCTTCAGTTCTTCTTTTCATCTCCTTTCCTGATCACAGTCACTATTTCTCTCGCTTACGCCTTTCAAGTATCTACAACTATGTAAAAAAACACACAATCTTCGAGTAGTGAGCTCGCGCTGCACTAACAGAAATGAAGCCGTCGCCCGTCAATAAATCATCGTCCCCGCAGTCGTCATCTTGCCGCTGCCTTCACAGATGCGCTTGGCGGAACGGACTACTACTCGCCTTACACAAATGCATTGGTCCACCTGGTAACTCATTGCGGACCCGCGAACTGTTCTGGACAGCCAGCTATCTGCACAATGTTTTCCATAGCGTCCGTTGCCACAGCCATGTCAGCGTACCTTGGCGTCTTGCAAGACGGCTGCCGTGTTGGCATCCGTGATCCGATGATCACTCAGTGCAATGCCGTGCGCCTTCATGTCGACGACCTTCTGGACAAGGCCTCTCACCACGGCTTGCGGCTCGAAATGACTGCCACGAAGTGTGCTTCGTTTGACCACAAGCAGAAGCGGAGTGTCTTGCACGCTTCTCATGTGCTTTAATATGCGCTCTTCGAGCCCAGCTGAAAAGCAGGCGGATAAACGACTGTGAATGCGTGCGTTTGGTAAGGTGAATGCATGGAGGAAGGAAAGTTATAGGAGGGAGGATTACGTCACGCAGTCAGACTTGGCAAGCAAATGCTCCATGAAGCAACAGTGGTGGCCTAAAACGTGACCTCTATGGTCGAGACCAGAGAGCAGGAATCGAGATGTTTCGTTCCAAGTAGCTATGCCGGCAGTTTCTATTCGGTGCGCACTTGTTCAGCAGCAATGCCGTGGCTATGCCTGCAGAGCGGGAACACTAAAACGAACCGGGCACTTTGACGTGAAATCACATGTTCGGCCACCACTGGCCCAGCAGATTTGGGCTTCCTCCATGGCTGAATGTAACAGACACATCATCATCATGTTGCGAGAATCGCTGAAAAGCTGGTACTGGCTGAAAACATTATAGGTAGCGTTACTTTATGAATTCCCCAAACATGGATCGTGAAATTAACGGGCACCAGTAAAAACGCCACATTTGACTTGCATCTTGTAAGTGGTATAATATGCGATGGGCCTGTTCCGCCATTTTTGATGCAGTCGTAATACCAATGCCTTGGTTTATATGTTAATGATATAGCAAAGCATTTTCAACATCTGTCGATTCCTTAACGCAGAGTTTACCTATTAAAATTAAAATCAAACAAAGCGTATTACCACGCTCGCGATGAAATGCAGTCATTTTCATTAGCAAGTACTAGTTGATCGTGGGAAGTAGATGGCCACGAAATGCCTCCTCAAGCTCCTTTTACACTTCTCCTTTGTCTTTATGGCTTCATATTAAGCGTGTCTCTCACAGATGCATGCATACACGCCCGTAGCAAGTATATCTGGATTATGTGGAGTGTATGGCTATTTTAACATGCCTAAATTAATAAACGTTCTTGTATTTCCTCTCTATTGAAACGCGATTGATGTGCCCAGCAAACGAACCCGCTACCTCACCGCGCTTAGCAGCGCATCATCACAGCTACTGCGCCACCACGACGGGCTACTGACGTCTTCCGTTTTCTCGCCCGTGAATTGGATATGCTTGGAAATTATTCATCTAGTGACGACGAATGAGCGTTAGTGGTTGCAAAAATATTTCAATCCGTGTAATTCCAGGGTAGCGGAAGTGGAAACATGAGGTTTGAGCTGTGCAATGCTGCATCTGTGTTGTGTTGCGAGTACGGTCCACGCTTGACGAATAGCCTTATAGGTGCCACGACCCCTGATAATGAATACCTGGATTTATTTTGATGGTCGTCATGTAAGAGTACACGGGGTGCCGCTCAGGTGATGACACCGGCACGTCGACCATGACGAAATCGCAGCTGCCAGGTATCGCGGCTCCGAGGAAGGCCTCGCCGTAAGTGTGGCACAAGAGGCCATGCAGATCTACAGAAAAGAAGCAGAATGTCAGGCCGAAGCAAAATCTTAGCCTGAATAACATTTATCGTTAGGCTCCGTTTTATTCGTCGACGGCAACGCTAAAGAGGTCAAAGAGACTCCTCTCGTGACACTCTAAAAACACAGAGAGTTCCGGGCACTCTCTTTGAGGGAGTAGCGGCTTGTCCCATATTTCACTCTCTTTTCGAGAGTAGATCGACCCTCTTTGAGAGAGAGTAGTATTTGGATCGGACTGCTGGTACGATCGGATGGGAACTCGGCGCTGACGCCCGTGGTTGTACCTGGGTCGCAAGCCCCAAGGGTAGCGTTGGCCTGGCGGCCTGGGGTACAACTGCAAGCATCCGAAGGTCCCGGCAAAGCATGAGTCGACAGGTAACAACGAAACAACTTGTTTATTTTAACATCGCAAAGAGTTGGCGGTCAGGTTTGACCGAAGTAGAGAGACGGGAGAGCACTTCACTCAGCAGAAGAAATCGGAGCCCTCCTCTGGCGTCCGGGGGCAGCTGTTTTTATACTCTCGCAGTTGAGGGCAAGAAGGAACCCCTCAAAAGACGAGCACGTGAATGTACAATGGGCTAATGGTGACGCACACTGTCGTAGCGATGCCGTAGCACCATGTCGTGGCGCTGCGCAAGATCTCGTAGCAACTGGTCGTGGCGCTGCGCAAGATCTCGTAGCAACTGGTCGTGGCGCTGCGCAGCACACTGTCGTGGCGCTGCGCAAGATCTCGTAGCAACTGGTCGTGGCGCTGCCGGTCGGACACAATGACTGTAACGAGAAGATGGTCCCTGCTTTGGCTTCGCCTGTTTCGGGCACAATGACTGGAACGAGATCCCTGCTTTGGCATCGCCTGTTTCGGGCCCAATAACTGGAATGAGATCCCTGCTTTGGCATCGCCTGTTTCGGGCACAATGACTGGAATGCGAGGGGGATCCCTAGGCGGTCGCATCGCCGCAGACGCGCCTGGAAACACCTGGCGATGAGTGTTGCGGCGACGACGATCGGGCCAAAATGTCTGCCGCCCCGCCGCAGTTGGCGCCGGCAAAACCACGTGTCGCAGGCGAATCGTAACAGACCGCCCCGCCGGGGGAAGGAGATCCCGATGGACAGGGGACTGCATCCGCTGTCCGGAGGGATGTCGCTCGATGATGCTCATAACCGAAGTCGGGCGTCCCTTGACGTTTCTTGAGCGCAGCGCACAGAGAAGGCCTCGTTCTCTCGTTCAGGTTCGCACGGGACACTGCAAAGTGACTTCGGGAGAGTTCACATTTTTGTTCTCGTTCCCGGCAAGCGTTAGAACTACGCTGAAAACTCAACCGCTCAGTCAGCAAGCACGGCACAACCCTCACTAAGCCCTGCCAGGCTCTTTCCCCTTTTTATACCAATGCCTAGTTCCTTACAGTAGTCTAGCATCACTCAGAACGCGTCCACAAATTGAAAAATTGCACTAGAAAGCATATCATCACTTTGAAACACTAAACAAAAGCAATATGTTAAAAAAAATCCTGCCTCAGGAAGAAAAACATCAGTAACAAACAATTTTGAGGCTGATTCCTACGTTAGGGGCTTCGACTTAAGCCATCGGCGTTACCGTTGAGACTCCCCTTTTTGTAACGCACCTCAAAGGAATATTGTTGTAAAGCGAGGCTCCAGCGCAGGAGGCGGCCATTTTTGGGAGAGATGGTCTGCAGCCATTGGAGAGGGCAGTGATCTGTCTCAATGATAAACCTCGAGCCGGCTAGATAGCATGACAATTTCTGAACGGCCCACACGAGACATGCACACTCTTTCTCGGTGGCGCTATACGCCTGCTCACGACTGGTCAGCTTACGACTAGCATACAGGACGGGGTGTTCTACTTCTCCATTTTCCCGTTGGCACAGTACAACGCCCATGCCTCGCTCACTAGCATCGCACTGAACAATGAACCCTTTTGTATAGTCTGGCGATCGTAGCACAGGCTGGCTTGTTAGGGCACTCTTTAGGGCGCTAAAAGCTCTTTCCTTTGTCTCGTCCCAGACGACTGTTTGAGGCTCTGTCTTTCTTAGAGCATCCGTCAGGGGAGCCGCGATATCAGAGTACCTAGGGATGTACCTCTGATAGTAGCCGGCGACACCTAAGAACGACCGAATATCGGTCTTTGTGCGCGGTTGCGGAAAGTCTCGCACAGCGGCCACTTTTATTTCAGAGGGGCGGCGACGACCCTGACCAATCACGTGACCGAGGTAGACAACCTCGGCCTGTGCTAACTGGCACTTAGGAGCCTTTACTGTCAAGCCTGCTTCGCGCAGGCGGGTTAGCACTGCCCGCAAGTGTGTCATATGCTCAGACCAGGATGCGGAGAATATCGCTACGTCGTCTAGATACGGTAAAGCGAATTCTTGCTGTCCCCGCAACACTTTATCCATGAGACTTGAAAAACAGTATGGCGCGTTCTTCAAACCAAAACTCAACACTTTAGGACGGAATGTTCCCATTGGTGAAATGAACGCCGCATACCTACTAGCCTCTTCTGTAAGTGGAACCTGCCAATAACCCCTGACCAGATCTAGGGTGGAAATAAACTGAGCGCTACTAACTTTCTCAAGGCGCTCCTCGATGTTAGGGATCGGATAAATTTGATCCTTAGTGATGGAATTAAGCCTGCGGTAGTCGACGCAAGGACGAGGTTCCTTGCCCGGTACCTCAACTAAAATCAAAGGGGAGGTATAATCACTCTCACCTGCCTCAATAACACCGAGCTGTAGCATTTTCTTTACCTCAGCCTCCATAATATCGCTCTGGCGGGGTGACACCCGATACGCCTTGGATCGTACTGGCTCTGTGGAGGTAAGTTCTATATCATGAGTAAGTACAGAAGTCCTACCAGGCCTCTCAGAGAACAGACCTTGAAACTCTTGTAATAGCTGGTGTAGTTCGGTTTTCTGCTCGGGCGACAGCGGTGCTTTACTGATAAGGTCACTAATGACTTGACCGGTGTCTTCCCCGTTCGTCACTAAGCCTAGTCCTGGAAGCTCGACCGGAAGCTCTTCAGGAACGTTTACCATCATGCACACCACTGCTTCCCTTTGTCTATAAGGTTTGAGCAGATTACAGTGGTAAACTTGCTGTGCTTTCCGCTTTCCTGGCAGACTTACCACGTAGTTAACGTCCGACAGTTTCTGAACAATTCGCGCTGGGCCCTCCCACTGCACGTCTAGTTTGTTGTTTGGCGATGTGCGCAATATCATGACCTCATCGCCAACCTCAAAACGACGGGCCCTGGCTGTCCGATCATAATAAACCTTGGCCCTCTGCTGGGCCTTTGCCATTGCTTCACCTGACAACTCCTGTGCCCTTCTTAAGCGTTCGAGGAGCTTAAGCACGTACTCCACCACGACTGGGTCGTCGCCCCTACCTTCCCACGATTCTCGAAGCATGCGAAGCGGAGATCGAAGCGAGCGACCGTACACCAGTTCAGCTGGCGAAAACCCCGTAGCCGCATGCGGCGCGGTCCTTAAAGCAAACATGACCCCAGGCAGACACAGCTCCCAGTCAGTTCGATGTTCAAAACACAACGCTCTCAACACGCGCTTCATGACGGAGTGGAGCTTCTCAACGGAATTCGACTGTGGGTGGTACACTGAGCTGTGTAGCAGCTTTACCCCACACCTTTCGAGAAAAGTTGTCGTCAAAGCGCTAGTAAACACTGTGCCCTGATCTGATTGAATTTCTGCAGGAAAACCAACTCGCGCAAATATGGACAGTAGTGCATTGACTATCTCAACTGAGCTGAGTTCTTTAAGCGGCACTGCTTCAGGGAACTTTGTCGCTGGGCAGATCACAGTCAAAATGTGTCTGTACCCCGTGGCTGTTACCGGCAGAGGTCCCACTGTATCAATAACGAGCCGTCTAAAAGGCTCCGTAATGATAGGTACCAATTTCAACGGCGCCCTCGATTTGTCCCCTGGTTTGCCCACCCGCTGACAAGTGTCACATGTCCTCACGAAATGGTCTGCGTCCCGAAAACACCCTGGCCAATAGTACTCTTGCAAGAGACGGTCCTTAGTTTTCTTAACTCCTAGGTGTCCGGACCACGAACCCCCATGTGACAAGCGCAACAGATCCTGACGATAGCATTGAGGCACGACCAGCTGATCGAACTCCACTCCTCGGCGGTCTAGATACTTCCGGTACAGGACTCCACCTCTTTCCACAAAACGCGCAGTTTTCCTGGCGATACCTTCTTTGACATTGCAGCGCACGTTTTCCAGGCTGCCATCCTTTTTTTGCTCGGCTATCAAAGCCGTCCGGCTGACTTTTAGCAACCTATCAAGTCCGTCTGACGTAGGCGCGATGAGCAAATCTGTAGATAGCTCTTCTAACTTTCCCGTGTCGGGCGGTTCCTCTCCAGTATCTGGCGCCTTCAACGCTACAGACTCAATTTTATTCAGTTCGGGCGTGCTCTGAATATCAGCTTGCTGCGCCTCTGACCCTTTTTCGTTGTTTGATAACGTCGGCCCCGCAACTACCGCCTTTGCAGCGAGCTCCCGAACCTTCGATCTGGTTAAGGCCTGAACACTAGCTTCACCAAACAAAAGCCCCTTCTCGCGCAGGAGGTGATCGGACCTGTTTGAAAATAGGTACGGGTACTGGGGTGGCAGCATAGATGACACTGCCGCCTCTGTCTCAAGCGCTCCGAAAGGTCCTTCAATAAGCACCTTTGCTACTGGCAGACACACGCTATGAGCTTCCACGGCTTGCTTGATCCATGCGCACTCGCCCGTGAACATATGGGGTTCTACGTAAGATGGGTGAACTACATCCATCGTAGCTGCGGAATCGCGAAGCACTCGGCACTCTTTCCCGTTCACGAGGAGGTCTCGCATGTAAGGCTCGAGAAGCTTCATGTTCTCGTCAGTGCTGCCTAGTGAAAAAAACACAACTTTTGGTGTTGTTTCCGGACACTGCGCCGAAAAGTGACCCGGCTTCTGGCACGTATAACAAACGCCCGCTCGCCTCATCTCGAACCGCTTTCTGCGTTCGGCTTCGGCTGCCGTCTCTTTACGTTTGGTCGGATTGCTTTCACTCGCATCCTCACTACGCGTGTCCCCCTTAAATCTCATGGGCGTGAACCTTGGCCTCTCAGACTTGGAGCCAAATTCACCCTTTTGACCGTCCTTAGCTCCGCGAGCTCGACGCGTCACAAACTCCTCGGCTAGCTCAGCGGCTCTAGCCACCGTACTCACGTCTGGCCTATCCAAGACCCAGTATCGCACGTTCTCCGGTAACCGACTATAAAACTGTTCTAGCCCGAAGCACTGCAGAACTTTATCGTGGTCACCAAACGCTTTCTCTTCTTTGAGCCACTCCTGCATGTTCGACATAAGCCTATACGCAAACTCTGTATATGACTCACTTCTGCCTTTCTCATTTTCCCGAAACTTCCGACGGAACGCCTCCGCAGACAGCCGGTACTTTTTTAGCAGACTCGATTTTACTTTGTCGAAATCCTCTGCCTCCTCTCTATCCAAGCGAGCGACTACGTCGGCCGCCTCGCCGGGTAACAAAGTGAGCAAGCGCTGTGGCCACGTTTCCCGAGAGAACCCCTGCTTCTCGCACGTTCGCTCAAAGTTAACCAGGAACAAACCAATGTCCTCTCCAAGCTTAAACGGCCGCATTAGGTCAGTCATTTTGAACAATACGCGTTCTCCTGCACCGTGTGCCTGACTTCCATTACGAGCGCGTTCCATCTCTACCTCGAGACGCTTCATTTCCAAAGCGTGTTCGCGCTCTTCTTTTTCTTTCTGCTCTTTAAGTTCGCGCTCATGTTCCTCTTTTTGCTCTTTAAGTTCGCGCTCCTGTCTTTTTGACCTCTCCTCAATAGTCTCAAGGCATTCCGACAGCTCGTCATCCTCAGCCTCTAACTCAAGAATAGCCGTTATCAGTTCCGGTTTTCTTAGTTTGTCTGAGACATCCAGACCCAACTCTCTTGCAAGCTCCAACAATTTCGGTTTGCGCAACGACTTCAAATCCATGGCTGCTCTGAATGCTGCTTTCTCTACTGCTTACTATTGTCTTGCCGCAAACTAACCCGGCAGCAACGACAACCACAATTACCAGCTCTGTTTCTGACACTAACAAAAGCCTGGCAAAGCTCAGAAGAAGAAAGTCCCGCACTCACCAAACCTCGCAGGCAGGAATTCCGCGCAGTCGTTCCGCTGCAGGCAACCAGTCGTCACACAGGGCTCGTTGCACTGCTCCCGGATCGTCGTTGAGCTGCTCAGCATACTGTCAACTGCATCTCTTTGCTGCTGGCCTCCGTTGTCGCGATCTCGCCGCTGGCAGACCGTTGTTTGAAGTCGTAGGCGATCTCACCGCTGGCAACCAGATATTTGGATCGCGACACTGGAGCGATCGGATGGGAACTCGGCGCTGACGCCCGTGGTTGTACCTGGGTCGCAAGCCCCAAGGGTAGCGTTGGCCTGGCGGCCTGGGGTACAACTGCAAGCATCCGAAGGTCCCGGCAAAGCATGAGTCGACAGGTAACAACGAAACAACTTGTTTATTTTAACATCGCAAAGAGTTGGCGGTCAGGTTTGACCGAAGTAGAGAGACGGGAGAGCACTTCACTCAGCAGAAGAAATCGGAGCCCTCCTCTGGCGTCCGGGGGCAGCTGTTTTTATACTCTCGCAGTTGAGGGCAAGAAGGAACCCCTCAAAAGACGAGCACGTGAATGTACAATGGGCTAATGGTGACGCACACTGTCGTAGCGATGCCGTAGCACCATGTCGTGGCGCTGCGCAAGATCTCGTAGCAACTGGTCGTGGCGCTGCGCAAGATCTCGTAGCAACTGGTCGTGGCGCTGCGCAGCACACTGTCGTGGCGCTGCGCAAGATCTCGTAGCAACTGGTCGTGGCGCTGCCGGTCGGACACAATGACTGTAACGAGAAGATGGTCCCTGCTTTGGCTTCGCCTGTTTCGGGCACAATGACTGGAACGAGATCCCTGCTTTGGCATCGCCTGTTTCGGGCCCAATAACTGGAATGAGATCCCTGCTTTGGCATCGCCTGTTTCGGGCACAATGACTGGAATGCGAGGGGGATCCCTAGGCGGTCGCATCGCCGCAGACGCGCCTGGAAACACCTGGCGATGAGTGTTGCGGCGACGACGATCGGGCCAAAATGTCTGCCGCCCCGCCGCAGTTGGCGCCGGCAAAACCACGTGTCGCAGGCGAATCGTAACAGTAGGTCAACTCCTGTTGACAGAGTTTTGTTACTCCACCGCAAGGTATTGCTAGTACTCTTCCGCAGAGTGATAATGCTCTTCCCACAGGGAGTGCTAGTACTCTTCCGCAGAGTGCTAATACTCTCACCGCAGGGGTAATGGCACTCCACCAGACCGAGTACTTCTACTCCCCCAAGCAGAGTGCTAGTACTCTTCCCAATACCCTCTTAGAGAAGTCCAGGCCACGCATGCAGGCAGGAAATCAGATCAAATTAGGGCCGCTGATATACCGTTCCCTAGGCGGCTCCTCAGAGTCAGTGGCCCAATTCCATGCGGCCTTCAGAATAGGCGTGAGCAAAGTTATGCAAGATATTAAAGTCATTTTTCCTGGCTATTTGCTGCCTACCATGAGGCGTGACTGCTCGGAATCGGCCTATGCGTATGCGTCCCGAACGCCACTGCGGAGAAAAAAAGCTAATTAGCACGTAATCCGCAATTATCTTCGCAAATTTCAAAATCAGGAGTCACATAATCTAATTAGAACACAATAGTCAATAGAATCACGTAGTTATGAAGAACCACATTGCTCTATACAGCACGTGAATTCGAACCCGCGTACACTCGCATCTATACAATTCAAAGCACACATTTTAACCATTACACCACAGAATCACCACGCCCAGTCGTGTTCTTTTAGAGGTTATATATATAACAAATGTATTTGAGGAATCGGCTGCGGTGGGTGGAGTTTCTATGCAGTGTGCTGTGCTGTTGTGTACTGGAATACGTTTGCGTTTGCATCATTTGCATTCCTTGTTACGACTAATGATGGAATACAACGTAGACGACAACGTGAGAAGTAGTCACGGCTTGTCGTCACCCCAGGAAAATAACAAATGTGCCGTCCAGCTCACGATCGAGTGCTTTTCCAGTCCATGCATTATATGTTCTCCGGAAATACGCGGATACAAAGTATCGTGCCAACCATCCACGTATGTGAATTTAATTCGCGCGTATACTGCTGAGCATATCTGTTTATTTTATCCGCCAGTTCCATTCGTATGTGGTCAACTGCGACACCAGTATCAGGCATTTCGACGTGTCTCACGCTGCCGTGTAGGCGTTCTTTTCAAGTGCATTAGTTTAGAGTTTGGTTCAGTCCGCTGTGAGCGGTTTTCCTGCATTAGCAGCGGATCGTTAGCGTTTTGAAGAGCATGCATTCCAGCATTTGGAGACTGCTGATGCCGATAGCCGCGTCACATGCTTTGGCACGCATGCTTAAATGACTAATAAGTCCACTTGTTACGCGTGCACTGCTCGTATCCTGTGGCAGTGCTCGTTCTAAAAGCTTCGAAGACCATCTACACTCATACGTGTGTTAATATATATGCACAGGATGGTCTTGCCGGCTAGTTGGTTGGGCATTTTAGAAGAAGAAACAGCGCAACAGTTGCGAATGCAGGTCATGACCGGCATTCGCAACTTCGAAGTCGTGGGTCACGGATAAGAGAAAAGTTACTGATATGCGTCGTGTAAAGATTTAAAATTATGTCTTATACTTGTATGTCGCAAAATATGGCGTATTCGTTTCCCGAAACGCTTCGGAAATCTGAAATCATTTACGGCCAAACGAGCGGAGTGACAGGTCTCTTCAACCAGCGGCCACTGCGCCGTACTTGGGGTCGCAATAAAGGCAGCATGCCGCATAGTGCAAGAAAAAAGGTGCACAAATAATACGTTACTTGACGCGAATCTGTTCTCACAAGTTGCAATGGTAATGCATCAAATAGATGTTCCGCACAATGCGTCACAATTCAAAAATGGCTGCAGCGCGAAATTCGCGGAGCGAGATTTCTATGACGGATTCACTCACGTAGCGTCTGCAGTATTGCCTGCTAAGTATCAAAAAGACTATGGCAACCTCTATTTAAACCGCAAAAGAATGCGTTGACGCCCGTCAGCACAGAATATTCAACAACTGTGCCATGTTTCCATTTATAGTGTTTTACTTGCGCTATGCGGAAATTGAATTGAAATATTACGCTGTTATTTATGGTGCTAAGTGATAAAACATTTATATCAATGTGTTTAGCATGAGAACACACCACAAATAACACAGAGCGCTTATTTTTCGTCGTTTAGATGGTCTTCTCGCTTCTTCTATGAGACCATGCTTTTCTTGAAGGCTGTTTCTCAAAGCAATGGCCAAGGCTCTTTTGCTCTAATGTTCCAACAAACCAGCAGGCAACACCATATAGACTGCCCCAAATGACCATATGAACAGTTGAGTATTATTTGCATGTCGTAGCGGTTTTCATACTTATTTACGAATGTATTTACCTTCATCATCACCCTGGTTATAATCATCAGCTTATTTTTGTGTCCACGGCAGGACGAAGGCTTCTACCAACGGTCTCCAATTACCTCTGCCTTGCGACAGCTGGTTGAAAGTGGAATTCCAAGTTCTTATATCTGTGTATTTTGTCGTTTTTTCGAGTCCCCGCTCTTGCTTTTGTCCTAAAGGGCTCACAGTATGCAAAAAATGAAAATTAAAGAAATGGAAAAGCGCATTCTCTGCTTTTCCTCAATAAAGTCATGCAGCAAAGTGACTTCACCTTGTTTCTAAGCTGCCGCCTGTCATGCCGTTCCAGTTTCTCAAGTGAATGTGGCTGAAACGCAACTTGGAGGACGTCCCCCTTCAATATATAGAACGCTATGAAAATGCTTACGAAAATTCCGTGGAGTATTGGCAGCAACACCGCTTAGCTGGCTCTTACCCACACTCTTTCCTCGCAAGGAAACTGAATGCCCTGAGAATAGGGGCTCGTGGAGCGTTGTTGGAATTTCCGGCTGTCTTCGCGGCACACATAGTGCACAACACTTTGTATATGCGATCATTACCGTGGGGTCTACCAACCACGTGCGGGATGCTCCCATATGGAAGCCGATGATTTCAAAGCATTTTTGCTTTTTCTTTTTATATGGTTTTGTGCGTGTGTGTGCCTTTCCCTACATGGATTTTACTTTCGCTAGGCATTCGAATTTCCTATTTCCAAATTATTTTCATGCCCTTTTACATGGATTACGCGTAATGTCTTCTGCCCTTGCCAATGTCTTACTGGCCCATTTATTCTGCTGTAACCTTGTCATTTATTTTTGTGCCTACATTTTATTGAGTGTGCATTTTAATGTGGTTCATTAACCTGATCAAAATGCAATTTTTATGCTACCTATGCGCATAAATCAACGCTGAAGCAAAATATAACATCCAACAGACTGCGAATCGGTGCTCGGAATATCTCGCGTACGCTTGCATTTTTATATTCTCTCTAACGTACTAGGCGTTCACCATATTTTGTAGCGAAGCCGTAAAAGTCAAGGGTCCCGGAATTTCTTCGTCTCAGTAGCCAAAAATTCAACCAATCACTGCGGAAGGCGCTGGGTTCCTTGCCGCACCACCAGATGGCGCTTGCCTCCGCGCATTCGGAATGGCTTTAGAATAGGTAGGCGTTTGGATGATAACTTGTTTGTTCTTACTCAGTGTATTGAAATATCAAAAGCAGAAAGCAGACCGTTGTATGTGGCCTTTTTGGACATTACAGGAGCATACGACAACGTAGACCGCAGCATTTTGTGGGATATTCTGGAAGGGGAGGCTTAGGTAACGATTGTATACAGCTTTTGAGAGAGATTTACCTAGAAAATACTGTTTGCGTTGAATGGGAAGGGATGAGGAGCGCGGAGAAAGTTCATATCAACAAGGGACTGAGGCAGGGGTGCCCTTTATCCCCGCTGCTATTTATGATGTACATGGTGAGGATAGAGAGGGCGCTAGAAGGAAGTAATATCGGGTTTAATCTCTCATACAAACAGGCAGGTACAGTAATAGAGCAGCAACTCCCAGGTTTATTTTATGCGGACGACATTGTGTTGCTCGCAAACAAGCAAAGTGATTTGCAACGTCTGGCTAATATCTGTGGACAGGAAGGCAACAATTTAGGTTTGAAATTTAGTGTTAGAAAATCAGGTGGTGGTGGTGAAAATTTAGTGGTGAAAATCAGAAATTCAATGAAAACAGTGAACAGACAGTGGAGATACAGGGCCAAGAAATACCTCGGGTAACAGAATATAAATACCTTGGTATATGGATAAACGAAGGCAACAGATATATGGAAACACAGGAAAAAACCATAACAGTCAAGGGGAAGAGAAATGCAGCCATAATGAAGCACAGAGCGCTATGGGGATACAATAGGTACGAGGTCCTCCGAGGTATGTGGAAACGGGTAATGGTTCCAGGACTTACTTTTGGAAATGCGGTTGTTTGCTTTAAATCAGGGGTACAATCAGGACTCGACGGGAACCAAAGGTCAGTGGGTCGCCTCGCATTGGGCGCTCACGGGAAGACTACAAATGAAGCTGTGCAAGGGGATATGGGCTGGACTAGTTTTGAAGTGAGGGAAGCTCGCAGTAAAATTGAGTATGAAGAACGGCTGAGGAATATGGAGGAAAGTAAATGGGCTGGGAGAGTGTTCAGGTATCTGTACAGGCAAAACATTGATTCACAGTGGAGGAAAAGAACTAGGAAGCTTACCAGCAAGTATGCGGCCTGTGGGGTGGGCAACACAGCAACAAAGAAGGTCAAGCGGAAAGTCAGAGAGGCTGAATTAATCTCATGGGTGGCGGCAATGGAAAAGAAACCTGCCATGAGTAACTACTTAAGGGGAAAAAACGAAATTAGGAAAGAAACCATTTATGATAACTCAAAGGGAAGCTCATTACTTTTCGAAGCGAGATCGGGATGCCTTAGAACACGCACCTATAAAGCGAGATATAAGAAGGAAGAAGAAGCATGTGCTTGCTGCGGTAAAGCTAGTTAAACGACGGAGCATATTTTATTAGAATATGAAGACGTCTATCCAGCGGTCGATTTAGGCACCACTGGCCTCCTTGAAGCCCTTGGGTTCAGCGGGAGCAGTGGTAAAGCAAACAGGTCCGCAATAGAAATCAGTAAGAGGCGATTGGAGGATTGGTGGAAGAAAAGTAGGGAAACGACAAAAGACGGAGACGTACAAAAGCACAGTTCGCAATAGGGTATCAGAAAATTTGGACGTGGTAGTTCATAGTGTTTTTTTTTTCATTGGTTAATCTAGGTAGGATATTAGGCAGCATAGTAGCAAGAGCTTGGTGGCGCAAGCCACCGCCCCGTTCCAAAGGGGACGCTCATAACATCCATCCATCCATCCATCCATCGTGGCAGTGCGCGGGACAGAAAAAAACAACCCGAAAGCTCGCCTTCGCGCATAGCGTTCGCTGCAAGCGTTTCGCGGTGAAGATTACGGTTGCACAAGCTGCAGCTGCCGGTACGCGGCAACTGAAGTATACGAAGGAGGCAGGGACCTATTTCATTTGTTCTCAGATAGCGCTACGGAAAGGCCAAGCATAATTAGGACTCCCGAAGAGCAGCGTGAACACAATAATCGGCAACGGGAACAGCAACGTCAATTTGCACAACGCGCCGTGCTCAGGCTGGGCAAGACACAGTTCAAGGCTATGTCTTACTGGTCTATCGGATCAGGTGATACCACAGTTTTGCTAGCCAACTACTTTCACAGCTTGGATTGGATCCAATTTCTTTTAAAAAGCAAACATTCTTACCTCAAGAAATTTTACAGAAACTCGACTCACCCCTTCGAACGTAAGTTGGGTCCATTGGTCGATCTAAAAAAATAGAACAGGTATGTACCATTGCCAACAATTCGCAAATATAAACGACCAAAAGACGTTGAATTATTGCCCATTTGCATCCCGCATAATGCTGCCTTGGTTGTAAACAAACAAGCAAATCTAATTACATGATGTTTTTAGGTGTATCGAGACATGGACGCAATAGGCAAGTCCCTACAGCGTCTTCTTCGCCACAAAACTAAGCTACACTTAGTAAAAAATTTGCTAACATCGTCAAACATTTGCTACTATGTCATAGTGCGCAAATAAACATGACTTCGGGAATACGTTCCATCGCTACATTGCTCAACTGCTATTCGCATAGCCGTCGACCATCACGGCGAGTTGAGTTCAGGCGTAATTTTTCGAAGTGATTGCCTTCCTCAAAACTTGTGCCCGCAACTGCCATTGCGGGCGGGATGCATTAACACTTTATTTTTATTAGTCCATCAGTATGCCCCTAATTCTGACATAGCGCTGCCTCCCATGCGCCCTACGAAACTTTTTCTTTCGTCTATGGTTTGAATGCTCATGTCACGATGTCTATCTGATGAATGCACTCCTTCACTGCTTAATGGGTTCCAGGAGGGCGAAAAGGAATCAATGATTCCTGTTCCCTCCCTGTATAGAGCCTTGTTAACATAGACTATAAATGGGAATGGAGGAAACACGAATCTACAGGAAAAGAATTATTTCATCAAGAATGAAAAAAAAACAGCAAATGTGAACCTTCAAAACTTTGTCTTTCACATTCAAGCTCATAACATATCCCATAAATTCCCGTGTTCCCCGTGGAAACGTTATTATTAGAAATATTCTCTCAGAGCTCTGCAACGGCGCTGCCCTTTCTCAGTTCGCACGTGCCGTCCGGAGACGCCCTCCTGAGTGTCCGAGAGCGAACTCAAGCAAACATGTACGTTGCATTACGAACAGTGCCCCCTTACATGCTCTGCTCTATTGCTGAAGAAGATTTGACTAACGCCCGATAGTACCGCTGAATGAAATCCGCAACAAGCGCCGTTAGGTACTGATGAATAAAATTAACTCCTAAAAAGCGATGGCAGCACAGTAGAGGACACTTACATGTTGTCGTCGTAGTAGTCGTGGTTGAAGTAGTCGTCGTTGTTGTAGTGGTACTGGTAGTCGTAGTAGTTGTGGTAGACGTAGTAGTACTTGTTGTAGTCGTGGTCGAGGTCGAGGTAGTAGTTGTTGTTGATGTAGTAGTCGTAGAAGTCGTAGTGGTCGACGTAGTCGTAGAGCTAGTTGTCGTAGGCGTTGTAGTTGTGCTATTCGTCGTAGTAGGAGTGGTCGCTGCCCCTGCAACATTCGTTACACCGTCCATCCATGGTCTAGATGTGATGCTTTTGCCTAGCAAAAAGAAACAATTTGCCTTCTTTTATGCTCTGATTCTCTGCAATGCGAACATAAGCAGGGACGCTATAACGTAAAACTATTTCAAACTTTTCTCGACCACCCCCACTTCACATGTCTGGCGCGCGACGTCACAAAAACCGCGATACCTCCCCATCTGACAAGATGTGTACACACTGATTATGCATGATTTGACACAAAAAAGAAAAACAGTTATTCCTGATTCGACCCCTTTTCGCCATTACCCCTCGGCTATTGGTAAAAAGTTTTCGGGCTGCGCCCACTTCACCTGCCTGTCACGCGACGTCACAAATCCGCACAAACTCATCGCGTCAAAGTGACGTGTACGCGATAAAGATGCATTATTATGCCGAACAAAACTGAATTTTTTACGGAATAGCCGCAGGCTGCCCCGTTCCGAAAGGAATAAAAGATGGCTGCCGCCGATCGCTAAGACGCTGACTACTCGCACCTGCCGAAGAGCATGGGTGTTTTTTCCTATAATAAAACTTCTTGCGTGACCGTGTAACGTTTTTAAGCACTTTCGGCACGTTTACTACCTCATTCTGCCAACTCTTCTTTGCTGAGGGTCAGTTTTAGCGTCATTCTTAAACTTCCGTTGCATGCCGCCGTGATTTTCGACCAGCCACCACAAGCTAAGCAAGGAAAAGCTGACCAATCGCAGACGCCGGCACCACCCTCTTCATCCGGTTATCGATTTTCAGTGCACTGGCTCTGCCCTTTGAATCCCTCTCCATTTGAGCGTTCTCCTCGCCTCTTGTGAGCCAATTAGATACGACAAGCGGCTCAGTGTAGGCAATTTTATTCGTTTTTCAAGCAAACAAAAGTGACCTCCTATGAACGAGAAGAGCGTTTGATTGGTCTGTTCAGACAACCCTGCGGGTGACCGCCCGTTGCTTGCCTCGGTGGTTACGCAAGTTTGACGTCAGGAAATTGGAATAGAAACATATTGGAATAGTTTTACGTTATAGGGCCCCAGGTTGCAATAATCAAGCATATGTCCGCAAAACTATAATAACGAAAGGAATGAGCGTGCTCGTGACACACGATTTTCATTTTTGTGAACGTTTGCAGCACCATGTGTCTATTCGTGCCGCTTTGAACATCTCGCGTTAACATCAACGGATTGAACTTACCCATGCTTTTATTTATTAATGATATTCCTCTTTCAATCTCCATGCTTCATTACAAAAATTTTGGTTCACATCAAATGGTTGACACTATAACCAATAGCCATCATTTGTTTTACCTACTTCCAGCTTAACGTGATGCTGTCATCTGGAAGCCTACGCCATTCGATGTGTACGCAGCATGACTCCACGATTACATTGGGTGAGCGTTGTAACAAAATCTAGCAATTGCTCATCGTGATAGGCCGCGAATCTTGGGCTGTATTCATGGATCTTTTCGTTCTTAAATACAGTTTGCCAAATTGGCCATCCGTTTTCGGTAAAAATTTTCACGGAGGCAAGATTAGGTTGCCTTCTGTATTACGAACTGTTCTAGAGCAAGAACCATTTCTCGAATACCGGCCCTGAAGGGAATACCGGCTCTGCAGCAAGAAAAGCGAGAAAAAATGAGATGGAAAGAAGATTACTCAGTTTATGCTGCGGGGGGGGGGGGGGGGGGGGATGCAGAACATAAACGGTGTGAGCATAAGTTCCGAGATCGGACGGCATGATCATCGGGCACAATGTAAGGATTCCTTTCGCTCGATTCTATTCCTTTCTTATAAGCGACCTTTAAGGACCGGCCGATGCCGGTGCTGCCATATTCTAAGTCTGACTGACGAACTCTAAAAGGAATAGCGTTAGAATAGAATCGTTACATTAGCCTGGCTCTAGTCTCGCTCGCCGCCGCCGCCGGCGTAGTGGCGCTGGCGTCTCTGCAATGTGCACCTACGCGCCCCCACCGTTTTTACAAATGGCTACTCCCCTTTTGGATTCGGACGGTACACACTGTTCATCCTAGAACTGCGCGAGACATGCAATCGCGGTTTGAAGGCGTAAATTGCGTTTGCAAAAGAAGTAAAACTAAACTCTGATGTTCTACGTGCCAAAACAGCAATTTGATTTTGATGGACGCCATAGTGTGGGGTTACAGAATAACTTCAAACACCTGGGGTTCTTTAAAGTGCACCCAGTGCATGGTCAAAGGACGTTTTTGCATTCCGCCCTCAGCTGAATACGCCTGCCGCCAAAGGGAGTCCACCAGCAACATCGAGTTCACAGCAGCTACACTATGGACACACGGCTGCAGCGGCGACGGGTTGTTGCATAAGATCACTCAGAAGAAAACAACATGCGCACTACTCATTTAGATTTTGTTGCAAATACTTCAGTAGTGAATTGATATTATGGCGAAGATGAATGCAGGCTCTAAAGATACGAAAGGTTCAAACGGATTACTGTTGCGTTATTCAGCTACATCACGTTCAAGGGGAAACGTCTGTTCTTTCAAGAATCAGAATGGAACATGGAATGGAGTTCCAAAATGTGCTGTTGCCACAAATGGTGTTCATGAATTAGAACGGTTCTTGAATGCTCCCTTCTGTGAACTTGCTAGATAATTATGTTTTCGTTGCGTCTTAGTATTGGTGCACTTCTGTAGTGTATTTTTATTCTTTCTTTAATGTCCGTCAACGGAGGGTCGGCAACGTTTCTAAATACAATAATAAAAAAATGGATGTGGGTGAATATTAAAAGTTCTCAATAGGAATCGAACATTTCACGCTAACTCTCTGTATTTGTATTTGAAGAGGAACTGTTCAGCATTTTGACATAACAGAAAATTACCCAGATAGTTTGTAACAACTTACTGCTGGTAAAATCAGGCTGCTGTTCCCTGCCTGCCAAATAAAGTATAGCAGATCACCAGGAGTGAACAGTGATCATAGGTGTTGAAGCAACGCAGAAATAAAAGGGGTAAAGCAAGCCTCGTTTTAGGTTTTGTAGTGTAAGCCTACATGACAACCTATGGTTTTTTTATTGCAATCTGTCATTTAGATTTTTGGTAGTCTAGTCAATAACACATTTATTTATTTCTACAAGCACTGATGTTTTTGTGTTGATGAGATTTTTCACAAGTGTCTACGGCAGACAAGTCCTTCAGCAGTTCATTTCTTTACTTTTTCCCGCCGACTTCTCATCTTTCTTCAGCAACCACTTATTTGTCGCTTGTGCACAGCTCATCATCAGCAGCAACTCATATTTTAGAGCGCTTGTTTGCAAGAAGGTTCTGAAAGTGGTGAAGAGGATATTTGGGCAGTTTTTAATGACAAAGTAGAGATCTTGTGCTTAGAAGTGATATTTTGCAATTTATATACTTAGCTGTCCATTTTTTAGTAGTAATTATCGGCGTGCTACCTAATTATACCGGTAGAAACATTGTCACTGTATTATATGCGCCTGCCTTTGCCTTTTCGATATTACATTGTAACTATTCGTATTCGATTCGCGCGCAAATAATTAGATATTCGCCCACTTCTGTAATAAATAATCAAATGAATGAGTTCAAGTTGACTCAAGCACTGCGTCATTGATAGTAATAGTGGTTGTAACATTGAGTCCAATGACTGCTTTTCTTTCACCTTCGCCTTTGCTTCTCGGCGGTCTCAACTGGAAATTCATCCGCGGTTGAGCAAGCAAGCTTTTTTAAAATACGAATCACAAGCAGAGGAAACATGTTACTAACCAGGATGTTCAGACGAAGCAGTCGTGGCATCTTTATGAGCAGCGTCCACTGTAAGAACCCCTGCGAATTTGTTCAGCGCGGCAACAAAAATCCCTGAAGTCTGTGCTAACTAGCAAAAGCACCTATAGTTCCGATCTTTACCTACAGTGTAAACGGTCCACTGCCTAGAAGGGCCTTGACCATTCGAAGTCATTACGTTTGATTTGCTGTGCTGAACTGCCCAAGGCGATGCTTTCGGCCAATTAGCGCTCACGTTTCGACAGCTTCTCGGATACTTCTGCACACTCCGAGACGACAAATCACATACAAGACACGTACGCACTAAACAGTTAAATTATCAACGGAATTCACCTAGATTTCGCGTATAATCGTCCTGTCTCTTACGGCAGCTGGTACATGGGCAGAGATGAAGTGTGACAACAGCAAACTACGGCAGCGCTTCTACGCAAAGTAGCCATAAGCGTATCGAAAGAAACAGTTTTATGCACACGTCCAGGCTGTACTTGGCCCCAAGTCTTGGAACTTATTTAGAACCAGCCGCAGCTTAAAGGACACCTCACCAAGTCTGGCCATCTTGAGCTGCCAAGCACAGAGCATACATTGCGCGATAACGATCGTGTCTGCAAAGTATTACATCGGTACGTGCCGCGGAAAGATCTGAAATTTCAATCCGAATGCCCTTTTCTTCTTCTCCTCGCGGCCGACGCGCTCCAACCCGGACGATGACGTACTCGTGTGCCTGCGCCTACGTACTGGTGTCCGCAGTGTGACGTCGCTCGTGGTGACACGTGACTTCGAAAATTATTCAAGACAACATCTGTTATCTGTGCGATCTGTTCCTTGAATTGATGAATTGAAGTTCAAAGAAGTAATAAAACACACAAACGGAATATCTGGGTGTTTTTTTTTGTTTTTTTTTTTTTTACTTCGCACCGAAGCAAGAAAGATGTACTGAATTAAGACGGCAAGCTGGGCGAGTTGGTACTTCCTCTCGTCCTTCGTACGGGTTGCGCTGCCCACCCATGGAAAGATGTACTTCCGCTTGGTCTGCTTGTTCCCACGGTCGTGCGGTCACATGCGCAGGTACCGAAATTATGCCATTTTCTACCGTGTTACAGCGCGTGATCATGCTCTGCGATCCGCTCGTTCGGCCTCAGTATTCGTGTAGCACTGGATTGTACCATTAGTCGCTGTTTCCTTGTGCGTAGCGCGCGAAATCGTGCTCTGCGCAATCGAGACACAGCTCGCGCACGACGCCGTCAGCTGAAGTGCGTAGTGCCGAAGAAAAAAACCAAGGAAAAAGAAAGTGACGGTGGGGCCTATGACGTATGCGTGCAAACGTAGGAAAATAATTTCGCTTTCGGAGGCTAGACGCGGGGGAGTGGAGCAAGCGTCTTGCATGGCAGTGGAGCCCTCCGGCTGAAATCATGGATTCGCGGCACTGAAATATTTCTATCTCGGCTACTAATGAGCCAATTTGAAACGTTTTTCTGGTAGAACGTTCCCTAGAGGACACGAACCAACTTCCAGCGCGTAAGAAAAATTTGCTATGGGGCCTGGTGAGGTGCCCTTTAAGGTGACCATTATTTTTCGCCAAAACTCCATGTCTGAAAGTCGGACGTTGCGATAGTGAACCGATAACCCAGATTTCTCCTGTTCCGCAGTTGCAAAGCTTGCTTACAACAAACTGCATGCACGAAATTTTTTTTTTATGTATGTGTACGATAAAGCAGAAAAATATGGTCGGAATGTTATTAGTGACTTGCTCTATAATTACAAGACCTTTAGCTGGGATCGCGCCTACAAAGCTCATTAAAGTAGATGTCTCTATTGCCAATGTTATTAATCTGTTATAAAGCCACTTCGAAATAGTGCGGTTTTCTTTTTAGAGGCGTTCGATTGCAGTCGTCATCGCAAGATAAAATGCCATCTCTCCAATAAGGTTAACAAAATTACCGCTGTCTCGTTGTCGGCTCGTTAATCTGCCGAATTTTGGAATTGTCCTTTATTGCGTTCATATTTGATAGGCTTGCTGTCTTGGCTAAGACAAGCTTTTCTCAATTTAAAGAATACTTGGCGTAAATGGTACGTCCCAATAAAGTTACGTGTCTACCTATCGAATGATGACAGACACTCCCATTGAGGGTATTGCAATTTATGACAGTATTTCCCGTAAAACGGTGTCAACTGACCAACTGGGTAGCACCGGCTACGACTGAAGGCCGTTATGATCGAAATCATGACACTTACTTGGTTCTTCTTTTATCACTTTGAAGTCTTCTCACGGCAGGTAAGTTAAGGAAACATAAAGAATATAGTTAGCTATGCAGATCTATATTTCCACGGGATAGGAAAAATACACTCAGTGGTATATTCACGAATTGATTCATTTTTACAGCTGATTTTTCACAGCTGCTTGCACTTGCGATAGAATGACTGAGGAGAGTCATCCTCTCCATGAAATGTGAAATGAATTGTTATTTTTTTATTTTGTTCCTACAGATTTTCTAAATATAGCATGTGGCAGATACCTCTCTTGCGCGTTTTCAAATGGCTTTTTTGGATGTAGCTGAATTTAGGCGAATATGGAGAAACCAGAATGCCCTAGAAGACAATTAAACTGCATTAGACATCATCTTTTTTTTAGTATTCACTTTTATGCTAGCATTGGCACTAGGCTGCAGTCGACGTCACACGAGCTTCAGCTGTGCGACGCCAGGTGCCGTTCGCATGCTTTTTTGGCTCGCACTCGCGTTGGTCCCCTCACGTTTTCTCACGACAGTACCTACTGACACGTTGCGTTATTTCCTTACATAATCACCATGAATACCAAGCCTGTTCTAAGCAAGTGATTTTCTAGCAAGTTTTAATGATGCTGCGAAGTAAACGTGAATTCACTAGCTAAATTCCGGCTAATTTAATGCTTTCGCCAGTTCTCTGATGATTTTCATCGGATAAAAGAGCAGAGGTCCACGATAGCGTCTGCGTCACTGCGGTGAGATCAAACTTTTGAGCTTTAAGAAAGTGAATGATGGCTGTTGTGCCTCGCGCGGTGTCAGAGCGGGTAAATTTACCTCAAATGTTGTTAAAGCAGCGAAAGTCTTTGCTTTTCCGTACTACCTTCGTGCACACTCATTATGGTTTTGGTAAGCCTAAAGAAGACAACGCCCTAGCGTAATGGTTTTAAAATTTAGCGTGCTGGCAATACGTACAACGCCTTCGCCGTATCTCAACGGTATTTTTTAACCGGCTTGATATCCCGGTTCGAACTGACGTGCACAGTAGAGAAACAACGAATAATTGCATATCTGCAAGAACAGTCACCTAACAGTAAGTCTAACAGAACAAGTATACGCCAGTATGTTAGATACCATGGAACGTACCGTGAGGAGTTGCCTCGTCATCTTCCAACGTATCTGTAAGAAAAAAACGAAACGACCGCACGTAATTTAAAGATTGTGAAGCCCAAGTGAAGTGGTACTAGAAAACAAGTCTTCTCATCTTTTCCATTTCACTCTGCCATTATCCGGAAGTTGTCTACATACGCCGGGGTAGTACATAAAGACTTCTTAGGGCAACGGCTATTGTTTTAGTGACCACTTGGGTTTCCGGTTCAGTAGCAGTTAACTTTCAAGAAGATTGTTATTAACAAACTAGCAATATTTTTCCTCTTCATTGGCGCTTAATTAATCCCTTTGGTTGTTAACTATTCATGTAGAAAATGGCGGCACATCTACCCTTTGCAGATGAATGGCGACGTTGATGCAGTAACAATATTTTTTTCATGTTTATGCAGATGGATGGCCAGATGATGCCTTTTTAAACAGTGTTGTAATATGGCGATGGCCCGTAGGCCTAGGAAAACAGACCGCGAGTCGTCCCTTCCCACTTCGTGCCTTATTCGTTGCCTCATCACATAAGGCGGCATTAGTCGCTCCTTCGAAAACAATGACTGGCTGCTTGAAAACCGTCCACCTACTTCGAGAAGTGTTTAGGAAAACTATATACACAAAAGTATTCGAACTATCCTCAGTAGAAGTTGGCGAGAAAAAAAGAACGGCCACGAACGCCCCCATACAGACACCTACACAATCAGAAGGAATAGTACAATAAAAGACACACTGACAGGTGGAAAGAAGGCAAAGAGCCACACAAAAAAAGGATCGTGCACAGCTGTGTAAATTTAGTACGGCTGAAAGCGTAGGATGTGCACAGTTTCAGGATGGGGCCTTTGTCACGTTGTCACGATACCGCCTGGAAGGACCTCGTACTCAGCGTCACTAACGGGTTGGAATTTTCTCGGACAGGTTTGGCCGGCTGTTGGGGGTCCACAATCGGACTCAATCGCAAATTTGAAAAGTCATGACTGCATGGCAAAGCTTGTAGCGGCGAGCATCTGGATTATGTTGCTAGCTGATTTGAAGGCGCACCTGTTTAAGGGTCTCTTCAACGTGTTGAGCAAATAACGCGAAAGCATGGCATCGAACATGGTTTGTGCATCGCTTCCGTAACAAGGCTTAGCGGGGTCAAGCGAGTTCTCTTATAGCGAATGCTTTAGTAAGCGCGTCGCGCGCAGCTTCGCCGTCACCATGAACTTCACCTTCATTTGACCGCAGTTGCGCCGTAGCCTAGCCAACGCATCACGTGACTCGCCGCGCCGAGCTCCACCACCACCACCGGCTTAGCTTCCTTAGTGTGCTTCGCACTACCTAGTCCTACCATCATTCGTGCCTGCTTCCCCCTTTAAGAAGCCGTGAAACACCTCTTTTGAAGCACCAAAAATGCCACAATCATCTCAGGATGAATGTAAACAATAATTCATTTAGCATTCAATTTAGATAGCGATACATTGTATTGCCAGCATCGAAAAGAATTACGTGTGAGGCGTGCGGTGCAGCGGAACTCCTCTTTCAGGCTTCCTTAAGAACATTTGACAACATTTAGCGGCAGCGCCGTGCAGCCTTTGCATGGCCTCCGAAATGCATGGCACGCTGAGGCACGCGAACTCTGCGCAAAGCATCATCCGGCAGCCGGGGTCATCTCTCGCCTTTCTTTCTGGACACGCTACGCCATCTAATGGCGCTGCCGAGAATTCTGCGCGTGGATTCCGAGTGGAGAAGCGAGGTGCGCCGGTGCATGCGAACGCTGAGGATCGTTCCCTCGCTTGTCACACGGGCTCTATGTCAAAAACTCAGACACTCGAGTTGGCGAGACGTCCACTAAGGAGTGACACATACTCAATGCATTCATGGCCCCGCTCGATAATACGCTGATGGCAAAACGTTCATTGAAAAGCGGCACATACACATTGCATTTGTTTGCTGTCTGCTAAAGCGGAAGACCACTGACCTTGAGGAACCCGTGTTACGTGGTTTCGATTCCACCCAGCATCATAAAAATTAAAAGCATCTTTTTTCCCATTGCAGAGTGCCACGATCTCAGTGGCACATGCTTAATTACCCAAATTGACGTCAAAGAGGTTCATTGAAGAACGGCACACACCTACGGCCACGCAGCCCGTGACAAAAACTGCAATCGAAAAGGTTCATTGAAGAAAGGCATGAACCAAATGGCACACACCAAGTGCTCCAAGTCGGCATCAAAGAGAATTAACTGACAGACATTTCAGCATACTCCAAAGAGGATGAAGTCGGAAGCCTGCGCGCTCAACATTCATTAAATTACTTGACGTTCTCGTTCGAATGCGTTGTTACTTCTTATTAATTGTTTTCTCCCACCAAAGGTCGTGGGTTCGAGTCCCTGATTTGACGCTACCATAATTAACTGCGCCCTAATTAAATTTGCCCTAATTGAAACCAAAGTCGTGGATTCGACTCCCACCAAGAGTCGTGGGTTCGAGTACCTTAATTAATTCTATGTAAATAACTGTGCCTTAAATGACTTCGTCTTAAGACCAAAGTTCATTGGCTCGACTGCCGCTAAGCTCGAGGGTTCAATTCCCGCCGAAGGACGTGGGTTCGAATGCGTGACTTAACTCTATCTTAATTAACTTTACCTTTTTTGGCATGATGAGAGGCATCGGAGCCAGGTGCGGAAGATGACCGCGACGAATGCGCGCGCAGTGTCACAAGGGCATGTTTACGCGAAACGACGTCACACGACTTTTTGTACCACACGTTGCGTATTCCAGACTATTGCGGATATGAGCCACTTAAGCCTTTCGCCTTAAAAGTTTCATTGAAGAGCGGTACATACCCAGTCCCGCATTTATATACAGTGGCCCATGTCAACGTGAAAGAGATGATGTGAGAGCGGACGACGACGAAGTTTCCCTGCTAAGGTGGCTGCTCACCGCTCCTGTGAAAAATCTCGCCTTCCGTGTAAATACGTTCCATACATCGAGAGATTGGACCCCAAGACATCTAAGGACGCTCCGGACGCTCATGCGCAGTCTGGTTTTTTGACATTCAGCGAATGTTACTCCATCGGCCCTGCAGCTGAATTGTACACCGGGACTAGGCCTAGTGCCTCCGGTGACGCGCTGGCAGCGGTAGATTCGCCGGCGCCACTCGTCACGACGGCGTTACCGGCCGCATAATTGACACCTGAGCCTGGATCCCAGCTCCTGGTTCCTGCTCCAAGTCCTTCGGCTACAGCCCACTCATCGCCTTCCCAAAATGCACATCAGACCGTGAGTGATCTGCCCTCAGGGCGGAGCCCGGCGATGGCTTCCCAGACACCGATCGGGAATGGGGCTCCAGCTGTTGTGCATGACGAAACGAGTACCCCTATGGACTTGTCTTCTGCGCTACCATTTGTGCCGTCGGCCCCCCGTGGTTCTCAGAAGCGTCCTTCGGAGCAATCTGCACCAGATTCGTGTTCGCCAAATAGCGGTTCCCCATGCAAGCGTTCCTGTCTAATGACTGACCACCCAATCGTGTCGACACCGGGCTCGATTTGCTATAAAGCAACCATTAAAGGTCTGGCCCCCACAAGCCTCACGGAGATCCCGAACAGGATTATTCAGGCTAACCGAGACGCTTGTCTTGGCACCGCAGGCTTCCGCGGCTTCCCGGCCAGGAAGAAGTAAAATACCATCGCTGTGTGGCTCCCGAAATTGGCTGCTGTCGAGCGTTTGCAAACGCTTCAACGACTCTCGATAACAAGCGAAGTCACCGTGCCGGTCCAGGTGTACCTGGTAGAGGGCTCGCATTTACAGCGCTGTGTCGTTTACAACGTTGACGGTGGCGAGGACCAGACTGCTCTCCAGCGTGAGCTCTACTGTCCTACTCACCGTGTCATTCAAGCGCGTTACATGGGAAAGGGGCGCTCTTGCGTCGTCACCTTGCAGGGCCCACCAACTCCCCCAGTCCGCCTGTACTACTATGGCTGCATTCTACGACCTCGGCCATATAACCCGAGAGTCGCCTATTGTTAGAACTGTTTCCGACCGGGCCACATGTGCCGATCCTGTCCATTTACAACGCCAGATGAAGCTGTACTAGCTGGCGCAGTGTCTTACCGATGCGGACTCTGCAAGACCGATGACCACGAGGTCACTTCTCCAACTTGTCCCACAAAGCAAAAGGCCACTCAGAAGGTTCGTTGCGGGATTCATAAGCAATGACCTCAGCATGCTGCAACACAACCAGTGCCGACATCTAACAGGTTTGCTGCGCTCCAGTGGGATGACGACGACTGGCCAGAGCTTTCCGAGCCCGACCCGCCGGCACCCGATTCCCAACAGACTTACAGTAACAAAGTTCGCAAAGACCGCCGTCGCCCGCTGGTTACACAGAAGCAGAGCGGGCCGGAACATCCGCGTGATGATATGGCTGCAGTTGACGATCAAATTGCCCGCCTTTTAGCGGAGGTATCCAAGCTCCGACAGCACTGTGAATTACTTGCGCGTACAGTGGAATCTCACACCACTACAACTATCGATTCCGCTGCATCACCGTCTCTGTCACGCCCTGCTGTATCGGTCGCAGAGTCTACCAGGTCTTCAGCTCCGTTGCCAGATAACTCTACAACATCCCTTTTGCGGTTCATGGTCAGCCAGTTATCCAACCTGACATCTGTGATATTACAACGCCTGGACTCGTAATCAAATGGCGGGCACAGGTGTTTGTGGCGTGCTTCAGTGAAACTGTAGAGGGCTCTCCACCAAAGTGGGGGAGCTTAAATCCCGTCTACGTATGAACAAGCTGCAGGTGTGGGCCCTGTTACTACAGGAGACCAACGCCTTGCCTGCCATTCCGGGCTTCAGTGGATACGTGTCTCCTTCGATGAGTGACCGTCGCGTGCACGCACCTGGCCCTCCAGGAAAGGCGGCAGTGTATGTTAATGCGCGCTATCCTCAGGTCTGCCTTTCTCTTGAAAACTGCTGTAACTCATATCAGGAGGTAGTGGCTGTAGCTGTGAAGTTACCCAAGGCAACTGTTGAGGTAGTGTCATACTACATAAAACCAGCCGGTGGCTCTTCTTCACGAATTAATCTGGGCTGGTTAGTGAATGTCCGTCGCCAATACCCAGCGTGTCCTATTTGTCCTAACGTGTCCTAACGTGTCCTAACGCCTTTCACCCAGATTAGGGGTACCCTACTTCTAGCCCTCGAGGTAGGCGTGTGCGGGACGCCTTCGCGGATGCGTTGTTTGTACTACTGAACCATCCCGATTCAGCAACGGGGGCTGTGCCTCAAGCTCGACGTACAACATGCGCACCAGATCTTACATGGTGGTCGGGTCCCGGCACTCCCACTTGGCACCTGGAGCCCGACTGCTGGGGTAGTGACCACCACCCTATCATCATCGGCCTTCATCCGTCGCAGGCCCGCCGATTGCGCCGCAGGTGTTTTCTGTGATCAACTGGAACCCCTTTCGCTCCGTTGTCCAAGATACCTCTGTGGACTCGTCATCACTACTTGTTGACGGCATACAAAGCGCGCTCAATGAAGCTACAACCATCAGCTGGGTAGACGTGGATGGACCGGCACCGGATATCGGCCTGCTCAACTTGTGGGCTGCTCGCAGACAAGCTGAGCTGGCAGCATCCCGAGACCCCACTTCTGCACAAGCACGTACAAGACTGAATTTCCTAACTTCTAAGGCCCGCAGATATGAACGCGACCTCTCGCGGAGGCACTGGCATACGTGCTGTGAGCGGTTTTCATCCAAGACATCGAATGCTTCTCTCTGGCGAACGTTCCGTGCCACGGAACACGGTTGCCGCCGTCCAGACGCGGCAGCCACAGCCTGCTTCGCTGCTGGCTTGTCGCCAGATGATTTCGCCAGAGAAGCAGCCCGGAAGTTTTTCCCGCAGTACGACGTGTTACCTCAAACAGCCAATGGTGCTTCCTTGGCAGGCATTCCGACATATATCGACAGGCTACCATCTACTGCAGACTCCGAGGGGATTGCAAGCTCTTTCACCATGCGTGAGTTGCTTGCAGCGATAGATGGTACCAGTCGCAAGACAGCACCCGGTCCAGACTCTAGTACTTATGAGGCCTACAAGAACCTGAGTTCCGCTGTGCTGCCTCAACTCCTCGACACCATTAACAAGGTATGGCTAGATGGCGTTGTCCCTCCAGGCTGGAAATCAGCTATTGTGATCCCGATTCTGATACCAAGCAAGCCGCCGACTCACCTTGGCAACTTCCGACCCATTTCCCTAACGTCAGCGTTGTGCCAGCTTGCTGAGAAAATGCTAGCCACATGACTGTCGTGGTGGCTAGAGTACCACGGTTTCTACCACCCTGTTCAAATCGGTTTCCGTCCATCCATAGGTACTGAAGATGGGCTGGCTGTCTTGGCATCCTCGGTTTTATCGTCAACTCGTAGCCACAGTGTCCGTACTGTCCTCGCTATGGACGTTCAAAAGGCGTATGATAACATCAGTCATGCTGCCATCTTGGCTTCAATTGACATGCTGCATTTTCCCCTATAGAGTGCGGAATTTTGTCAAATCTTTCCTTGAAGACCGACATATTGCGATTCGCCTGAGTGGTGACGCCGTCGGCTCATTTGTCCTTCTTCGTGGCGTGCCCCAGGGATCTGTATTGTCACCCACATTATTCAATATTGCTTTCATCCCGCTTGCATGGCGCTTACACGATGTACCCGACATAAAGTTCTTGTTGTACGCTGATGACATCACGGTATGGAGGACTCATCACGACCTGCAGAATCAAGCCGCTGCCCTTCAATCAGCTTTAGATGTCACGGCGACTTACGCTTCTTCGGTCGGCCTAAGGCTTTCTGTAAGCAAATCTGCTTACATGTCAGTCGCCAATCGCTGGGGCCGGCGTAAACTCTGCAACACCCATTCGTCTTCATCGATCCGGAACCCCTCTTCAGCAATGTTCAACTATAAAAATTCTGGGTCTGATAGTACACAAGTCGGGAACCGGAACTGCTTGGCTCTCCAGCGCTAAAAAGCAGGCAATTCAGACGTTGGGTCTGATTAGGCGCATTGCTCCTAAAACGGGCGGCGCCAGCTCATACGTTGCGCGACAATTGGTGAAGGCGGTAGTGCAACCACGCCTTGCTTATCAAGCCCAATTCCAGCATTTGACGAGGGCACAATGGGATCGCCTTGAGGCTGTTATTCGCGAGGCAATGAGGGTCATCACTTGCCTTCCCCGCATCACCCCGATCGTGGCTCTCCAAGAAAATGCACAGCTCAACACACTAGATAAGCTGGTGCAGCAGCGACGTGATGCTCGCAAGCTTAAGGCCAGCCTTTCACACGCGACGTGTGCTCTATGAGCTTACGCTTTCTCAAACTCGCTTCTACCACCACCATCGCCAGTTCTTCCTCCCTGGAGTTTTGTACAGCTGAGTGATAACAAGCCAACTGATATACATCGCCCGACATCAACTCACGCGGCGGCGTCGCTTCGTCACCGAATTATTGCTCAAGATGCCCACCTTGCACTTGGCTCCATCATCATTTACGTTGATGCAAGCATTCAGGACTGAGAAACAACCACTGCAATTTATTGTCCATGCGCACCTGCCCTTAATAAGACGACCCGGTTTCAAATCCAAGAAACTCCTTCCTCCTTTTGTATTGAGCTCCTTGCTGTCCGAGAAGCGTTGGGCTCTATGGCCGCCTTTCACATGATCCCCACGGCCCGCATCGTCATCCGCAGTGATGCCCTCCAGGCGACGCGGCTTTTGCGACGCGTCAGTCGCAGCCCTGACATATGCCAACAGATCCATCTTCTGGCGGCACGCATCCCGCAGCCAATATCTTGCGAGTGGATCCCACGCGACCTTCTAAGCTTCCAAAGCCGTGCGGATTCTGCGACCCGTCTAGCGACCTCTTCATCGTCACTGCCTCAACTCTTTCACCTAGATGATGCCACCCTCCTTTTAACAAGAAAGGAGCACCTCCGGCGCCGCACACGTTCTCTCATACCTCCGTGTGCGGTAAACCTCCCCCGTGGTCTTACCCGTGCAGAGGAGGTTGAGCTTCGGAGGATCCGGGTCAGGGTTGCCCTCACTCCTGCCGTGACTAGGAAGTGGCCGCACTTTCGCCCGTCATGTCCTCGTCCTGAGTGTCCACTCTGCAAATCGCGAAATGCTGAAGCCGCCATCCACCACCTGCTGTGGGTTTGCCCTGCACTGAAACTGACGAAGCTCCGGCACCTCGCAACAGCGGGACTCTCGCCGCATATTCCGAGCGATTACACTACTTGGACGCAGGGACCGCATTATCGACCCCTCTTGGACTTCATTAGGTCAGCAAATCTTTTTTCATTCATTTAATCATCCTTATTCACCCCCATCCCATACCCCTGTATGCCCTGAAGCATTTACTCTCGCATTAAAAAAAAAGAGAGATTCGTTGAAGAGCGGCACACGCGGGCACTTTGACGGGTTGTTAGTTTCTTTCGAACCCTGTTCCCTCAGCACTACAGCCCGATGCGCTGCCCATTCGGCCATGCACTACCCAATGACCTAGGAAGACGGGAAAACGGTTAGAGTCATAGGTACACACATCGGCACTTAGCCTACGGGAAGTGAGTGAGGTAGCCTAAGAATACTAGAACAGTGAAACACCTTCTAACAAGTTTCCTGCATCACAGGGATGTGTTCACAAACTAATTTTCATTCTGAAAAACCTAGCAGGAGCGCACCTACAACTAGCCCTGTATTTACTTTTCTCATTCACCCTGAGCGTTCTTTATTCCAATGGAGCGGTGGTGGTGGTGAAAAACTTTTATTGCTCTCAAAAGAGAAGCACATGGAGGTACGCATAAGCCGGTCCTTAAGGGCCCGGCCCTTAATATACTAGGTGGTATCCCTAGCCCGGGACCCGAGTGGCGTCGGCCGCTGCCCGGGCGCACTCGACGAAGGCCCTTTGGGCCTGCAGGTCATAGCAGCCGAGCAGGGTCGCCTCCAAGTCCTCCCGAGTGGTGTTGGGGTTAGGGCCAAACACTGGGTTAGATGGGCAGGCCCACACCATGTGGTAGATGTCCGAAGACTTCTCCTCACAGTGCGGACAACTGCTCGTGAAGGAAGGGTCAAAATGTTTGAGTGCTGCCAGGCACAGCAGAGTATTCATATAGAGACGGAGTACAAGCCGCTCCCTTGTCTTATATAGTCCTTTACTCGAGCGAGGGTAAAGGCTATGGCCAGATTGATAATGCAAGACAATGTCTTTAACAGAATACGCGGGATTGAATTCGAGATCCTGATCTAGGGGGCCGAAAAAGGAAGCACGGAGAGAGAGCGCGCGGGCAGCGGCATCGGCTGCCTCATTCCCCTCGAGACCCATATGAGCAGGAGCCCATACTATGTTCCGGTGAGCGGGGTCCCCGGTGTAGGAGCAACATTGAAGTAGTCGGTAGGCTAAGTATGGAGCGCAGCCTTGCTCGACGTTCCGACAGGCCCCTCGCGAGTCGGTGATAATTGTTTTGGAATCGGAGTGAGTAGCAGTCAGTGAAATGGCGACCTCCTCCGCATGAGTTATGTCGCAGGCTCGAAATGTAAGACCGTTAACTGTTTTGGACTGGTGGACGACTGCGGCCGTGTACCATCCCCCATGGTGGGGGCCGGAGGCGTCCAAGTAATAAGTGCCGGGTTTCGACCCATAATGGTGGCCCAGGCCTTCCGCCTGCTCCAGGCGCCGACCATTATAGTCCTCACGTGTCATGTTGTTAAGAAGAGGGCGTACATAGACGGCGCATCTACACTCGAAAGGGAGTAGTACTCGCTCTTCCATAAGGGTGGTGTGTTGGATTTGTAGTCGAGCAAGGAGGCGGCAAGCCGTCAGTGTCTAAGAGACGCGTATGTATTGGTTGGTTAAGTGAGCCTATCGGAGCTAGGACTCTCTTAATATATTGCGGCGGATGACTTCGAGTGCGTCCTCGTCTTGTTTCCGAAGGGGGGGGTAAAGAGTCGAATATAAGATTAACATAAGATTAATATAATTAATTAATTAATTATACAATATAATATAATTATAATTAATATAAGATTATAGTCGAATATAACCCCCACGTTTGTTGGAAACCCGGCGGACCATTCGGCCCACCAGGTCCCCCACATTACGGAGCTTGGCGAGGGTAGTGTCCGACAGTCTATGTTGATGAATGAAAAGCCCCAGTACCGGGACTTCTGCGTGTTCAGGAATTGGTCCTGTCTCCAGGTAGAGCTCAATTTGGGCGGTACACATTGGTGAGCGGCGTATGTGTACAAATTCAGACATTTCAGGGGAGCATTGCAGGCCACAGTGGCGTGCATAACGGCCCACTATGGTCGCCGCTTGTTGCAGATTGGCCTCAATGTCTCCGAGGGAGCCCTGCGTGGCCGACAGGGTGATGTCGTCGGCATACAGCGCATGCTGCGCACCAGCGACAGCATCCAATTGGGCCGGCAGGTGCATCATAGCCAAATTGAATAGGAGAGGAGACAGCACTGCACCCTGTGGTGTTCCTCTGGTTTCAAGTCAGCAGGGGCCGTGTTCAGTGTCCTGGATTTTAATGTAGGAGTTACGATCTGTCAAAAATTGCCGAATGTATCTGAACGCGTTGCGTCCGCAGCCAGTTTGTGAAAGATGGGTGAGTACTACCTCTTGAGTAACGTTGTCGAAGGCCCCCTTCAAGTCTAAGGCGAGTACGATCGTATCCTTGTGGGGGCATTCGACCGGGTCAAGGATATCTCGATTGAGTTGTAGCAGAACATCCTATGCTGACCTGTGTGGACGAAATTCGAACATGGAGTCTGCGAAGATGTGTTGATTTTCCATGAACTCAGATAACCTGTCACGCACAATCGTCTCCATTAGTTTGCCCACACACGAGGTGAGAGAGATAGGGTGAAGGTTGTCCGTGTTGATGGCCTTGCCAGCTTTGGCAATGAAAGTGACCAGAGCGGTTTTCCAGTCGTTGGGCAGTGGTGCGTCTCCGTGCCAGATTGAATTGATGTAATCCAATAAGGACTGGTAAGCCGAGTCGGGTAAGTTGGCGAGTGATTTGACTGTAATTATTTCCCGACCCGGGGCTGTGCCACTTTTCATTTTCGCCAGCGCTCCCGCAGATCGTGAAGCTGCAACGGCTGATCCAGCTCAGCGTTCTCCGAACCTGCATAGGAGTACGCCGGTTCGCGGGGGTCATGGGTAGTGCACAAGTATTGGTTCCATAACTTGTGCACTAGCTGGGTTGTGTTGCCGTGAAATCTGTGTATGGCACGTTGTAGACGTTTATGAGTTTCTGTGGTTGTCTGCACTGGGTCGATAAGGGCACGGAAGAGCTGCCAGGTATTCCTGCTGGACATCTGCAGCGCCGTTGTGTTGCAACGATCTACTCAGTTGGCGTCTGTGAGCTGGGCCGCAACTCAGCCGCCTGCTGGGTGAGCTCGGCAATTCGAGCCTTAAGCTTGCGGTTATGCTTTTGTCGGCGCCGCCGGCGGACGAGGCAATGCCGCGCTTCCCTGAGATGGAGGAGGTGGTTATCCACGTCCAATACCGCCTCGGAAAGCTGAATTTTGGTTTCGGTGGGGCGCAGGCTAGAAACCAATTTTTGGTACCATGACTGGTAGCCTTGCTCGAGTATAGATGTCGCTGTGATGTAATTTTGCATAAACATGGACCAATCTGGCAGTCGGGCCTGTGTTGTGGGTTTTGCTTATGGCTTGGTCCGAATTGTAGTGTTTAGGATGCAGTAGTCGCTACCGAGGGTTTCCTCGGTGTTGACCCAGTCTGCATACTGAATGTTGCGGGTGAAGGTCAAATCCGGACACGTATCCCGAGTCGCGGAATTGCCTACACGGGTTGGGTGGACGGGGTGTGTGTGAAGAGTGAGGCCCAAACTTGACGCAAGCTCCGCCAACTTGAGTTCCCGTTTCGCTTCACGCCGGTGCCCCCAGACTCGTCTGGGGGCGTTGAAATCGCCAACAATCAATAGGGGGTCCCGACCCGCAACTCTTAGCGCACGGCTGAAAAGGTCCGAGAATGATACATTCGGCAATTTGGGTGTACAGTAGACATTTAGAATGTGCTATGGTGAGTCTTGCTTGTAAAGGGGGAGGAGAGTCACCATTATATGGGAAAAGTGAAGGTGGAGGTTTAAGTCGACGATATTTGCAGAGTAATTTTTATGAACGCATAGACAAGACGGGGGGTTCTGCTGAAACATCATATAGTTTGTTAAGGTGGCGTCCCTTCCTGGCTCTTGAAGGGCCACCACGGCGGGCGTATGCAAGAAAGTTGAAAGCAAAAACATGAGGTGGGCCCGCTTAGTACAAGACCGTAGCCCTCGGCAGTTCCATTGAGTTACAGTGACGGGGGAGGTCAATTTAGATAAAGGGTAACGCCTACACCAAAGTTGCCCCGCCATGTTCAGATTTAGGGGTTAGGGGAGGGAAGGTAGGTGTCCCGGTGCCAGCAACCAGGGGCTCAACTTCAGCTCCTGGAAGGGGGCAGGTTTCTTCATCATCTTCGTGATCAATTCGACGCCACTATTTGGAGGGACGGACGGATACATCTTTAAGAGGACCGGGCCGGCGAGACGTGCGGGGGAGATTCGCGACATGTTGGGCAATCATGGTAGGAAGGGCCTCCATGACCTTGGCAATGATACGTTTCATTGCCTCCCTAATAAGGGTCTCGAATTTGGCGTTAAGACGGGCTTCAAGATTGGCAACAAAGGCGTCCGACGTCACCGGTGCCACCTCGTCGCTCTATATGGCTTCTGCTAGGGGTGCAGATTTGGGGGGGGGGGGGGGCAGCGGTTTTAGCTTATAAGGCTTCAATTCTGGCAAGTAGCATCTCGTTTTGGACCCGGAGAAATGCTACGAGGTTGTGAAGCTCGGCGTCGGTCGCGGAGCTAGGGGAAGGAGAAGGCGGTTGGGAGGAGGCAACCCTACTCGAGCCTCTCACCTGTTTTCCCTTTTTGACCGCAATTGCCCAGGAACCGGTCTCGCCTTGGTAATGGGCTTGCTTCCCCGATCCGCCGTGTGGCGGCGGTGGTGGCGCTTGGTTGCCCTTAACGTCTCGCCCGCTTGGGGGCACTTGCTTCTTGGAGTTGGTGACGTCACCGCGGGGAGCTGAGTCACGGCCGGTGGCGTGATGCTGTTGACGCGGCTTCTTCCTCGTCGCGCCAGTTTTTCCGCGGTTTTGGGCTGCCATCTTGGTGTCGAGGCGGTACTTGGCGGTACAGTCTCTGGAGTTTGTGGTATGGCCCCCACCACAAACAGCACATTTCAGCTTCCACTCATGAGGGGCCCGCAGCCCTTCCACAAAAGGAGCCTGCAGTCCACACAGGCCGCACTTGTCTTGCGTTGGATTTGTGCATGAGTCTGCTCTATAGCCCACGGTGCCACACACACCACAGGCCGGTATAGGGCGCAGGTAGGGCTGCACTTGCACAATCTCCGAGTTGTAGTTCACTTCCGTGGCTTCACTTTTCCGGCAAAAGTCAGGCGAGCCAGATTGGGGGTTCCAAATTCGCGAATTTCACAGATGGTGCCATGGCTCCACTGGATACCGTCTTTCAGAGTTTCCATTGTTTCTTGATTTGCCACAGTGATGCAGCCATAGAAAATTTCTTCGCCATCTTGCTTCAGATGGCCCCGCAGTGGCGCGTCCACCTGAGCCGATTTGATCACGAAATCGCCAAGCAGGCGGTCCGCCACGTAGGCGTTCTTGGTGCTCGCAATGAGTACATTTTACTCACAGGAAGAGAACCTGAGTTCGACCGCCATTTGCGCGCCTAGTAGGCACGCAAGGCTTGGCCCAGCTCACTATATTGGAAGGCACTGCCGATGGCCACAACAGTTCGGGGCTCGATGATCATGACGAAATCGTCGGGGTGGAACTTGGGGACAGGTTTGGACCTCTATGTTGACTTAAGTTGGCGGTCCTTGGCCACACGCGAGACGGGACCGTGCTGACTTGAGGTGGACTTGCCGGTTGTCGATGTGGCGCCTGCCGTCATTTTGGCGTTCCGGCGCTGAGAGCGGCTCTCAACGAGACGCAGGACATTTTCGTTCCGGAGCTGGCCCGATGGTGCCGAATTGGGTTCCTTGGCTTGAGGAACCGTCTACCAGGCCATAGCGTCCGGGTCGTAGCCGTGTTGAGGTAGGGAGTTCGCCATGTTAATGTGGAGAGCGGCTTCCTCATCGCCGGGTGCCGGCGCAGCCGTCAGGCTTAGCGGCGGCGCCGCCAAGCACGAGGGAAAGTCCGCTCTAAATTGGCTAAACATTTGGCCCACCTGGATAAAGTGGTGCCCCTGTGTGCCAGGCAGCTTGCTGCGTCCGATGGATGCAAAATTGGCGGCGCTCGACAAATTGGTCCGTGGCTCCAGTCGAAAATTGACGGAGCCGAGCTGGCATGCGTCCGATCGCTTCTCTCGCCGGACGTGGGCCCCTTGGTCATCTGATCCACAGTTTCTTACGTAGTCGGTGCGCAGTCTGTTTTCTGTCTTGTGCGCACATAGGTAGCGCGCATAACAGCTAGCCGATGGATCCCGCTTCGGTGACAAGCTTGAATATTTCGCACCGGAGTTACTGGGGCTTCCAGCGGCAACCCTATCTACAAAACCTTGAGTGGTATTGGATCTTGCCTTTGAGTGCGGGAGTTGGCCGACGTTGAGGAGGATCTTGAGATGAAACTGAAGGTTTATTTACAGTAGCTACAGTAATAACACCGCGTAATTAACAGTCATAAAGTCATTGACGGCCGACAGCAAATAGCGGAAAAATGAAGGAATGCCTGTCTCTGCTCCCTGTCTTTCGCTTTTAACCCCTTCGGTGTCTCGGGGTCGCCTCATTTTCGGCCAATCGTCGAGCCCGCTCAGATGTCGTCATTTTGCTCCAATGGCAATGCAAGTGCCGTCACATTCGGCAGATGGGGTTGCTCCAAGGAGTCCACTGTCGGACGAGTAACTTGTCACCGGCGCTGCCTCATGACCGGCAAGTACCGTCACAACCGGCAGATGTGGTTGCTTCAAGGGCTCCACTGTCGAACGAGTGACTTGTCACCGGCGTTGCCTCCTGGTCTGCAAGCGCACAGCTCGAGGAGACGGGTTCTTCTTCGAACGGCCTTTCAGAGCTGCAAAACAGCTTTGCTCGGGGCCAAGATCAAATACCTGGGACCCTGCTAGGCTCCGTTGCACTTTCGGGAAGAGTCAAGCAGGGGTGGAGATAAGAGCTCGAAGGGTGGCATCTCAGGTGGGGGTCGCGAACTTGTCTGACAGGTCCGGGAACGTGTTAGACGCGCTTCTGCGCACCTTAATTGGAATACGATAGCGATTGGATGTAGTCGGGGAACTCGAGGGACGCCATGAAAAGGTTCCTTATCTAACAGTGAGTTCCCTGCTACTCATTCCGCGGAACTGAGGCCATGTTTTGTACCTTTCACAGACATTTCGCTACGGCCGTTGCGTGGGAACCGCAGAAAAGCACTGACGGGACAGCCGTAGCTTCAACAACGGTTTCGGTCGACACAGAAGGCGTCGGCCAGGCACTTCTGCTTGAAGGAAACAGCCACTCCAACGCGCGTACCTTCACCGGATGCGCAAGTAACCTGACCCTGTCCTCGCAGGTATCGGCCAATAGGAGCCGTGTAAAGGAACCTCGCGTACGACAGCGTCTGCCAGTCACCGGCAGCTTCGTCACGGCTGAGGCGATGTCTGTTTCAAAAGAACCTATTTCGCATTCTGCTTGTGAACACCACGCACTGCGCACGACTGCAATATTTGCCTGAGATGTTCACGATGGCGTATATCATCCACGCAATGTCTTTTTTCCATCAGGAGAGAGGGGTAGTTCATAGCACCTTTCTCGAACGTGATTATGGTCTGGTAGGCTAATGGTACGAGCAAGCCGATTGCGCCATGCTATTGAGGCAATTGATGTCATTTGTAAGTAGTTAAGTAACTCTGCCGGCTTGCAGGCCTCTGAAGTTGTCGTTAGCTTGCTATCCTGTGCTACACATCTTATTCAAGCACGGAAAATTTAACATAGAAGTCGTTTGACTCAACGTTGGATCAAACGACATTAAAATTTAATTTTAAACTTGAAATCGAAGTTTGAGAAAAGTCATCACCGTGACAAATCTGTCCTTCAACATGCATGGTCCCGGCTCTTGAATACTATGAACTATGACTACCTTCAACGAAGCCTCTTAACAAGGGCGAACACGGTTTTTCTAATTTAGCAGTATTTGCAGCGAAAAGGCTTTGAAAAAAAAACATCGTTCTTCTCTTCTTTTTATTGCCTAATCTGTGAAGAAAAGGAGAAGACATGCTCGGTACTTACTTGGTGATGAATGGGTATCTAATGCACAGATGAGGTGAGGAAGTAGAATGAATAAGTGAGTAGATTCACAGGCAGACCTGCGTAGAATGCCGCTCTGCGCAATATATACAGCTTTTAATCTGGAAGCGACATATAAATGAAGTCTTAAAAATATATTTTCCGGTTTGTTGCTTCTTACTCAATAATTCGCAGCACCAGACAACGGCAGAACGATTTGCCCTGATGTTCTGTTACGTTTGTCCAAATGCTGTCCGCTGCAGGTTATCCATCGCATGCTTCGGACATATAATGTGGTGTAATCCAGTCTTGCCTTTCTATGGACTTTTATCTTCAGATATCAAAATGTTGATGCCCCCATTGCTTCAACACAACTGGTCCAACACATTAATATTTGTAGACGTAAAAAAAAGTTCGTGTTTTCGTTTGCAGGTAATGTCTCCTTATTCGCTTTTATAGACTCATGAGCGCACAGTGGATGACTCTATTGAGAAAGTACTAAGATTTGACAAAGTTTCTGCGAGAAGGATGAGTCTATTGCGCTGTATCTTTTGACTTGAACCACTTTTTGCTCTATGTAAAAGTCCATATTAAGCATCCTAATTTTGTTAGAGAACCTTCACATATACAAGATCCTTTAACCTTGTTTACCTTCCTCACATCATGTTCTCTTAGGAAGGTAGTAAAGCTTCCGGCTCGGTACAACACCCTACTTTCTCGTTGATGGGGCTTGAACGTCCTAGAGCAACATAATCGTTATGAGGTCCATTTTAATATTTGTCAAAGCAAGATAAATTACCCGTAGAAAGTGGTGCCACTATGTCGGCAGCCATAATAATGGAATGAACGAACATATTCATTCTGCAAGAAATTAATGTGTAGGCAAGGCACTCATGGCTACAACAGTAAGATTTGCTCCCAAAAATGACAAACCCAACGACCATTTTTTCTCTCTGGTGTCCACCACGTAGAAAATATCTACTATATGGGAAATAAAGGCAGTCTTTGGGGCTTTTATTCTATGATTGTTTCTACTCACTGGTATGTTGGATTGTTTCCAGGACTGGTATGTTGGAAAGGCTCCATATAAAAGAAATTGCATCACACGTCACACTCTACGTGCCACAAGGGGCATGCAGCATTCTGCTTAAGCACAAAGGCAGACTCCATTGCAAAGGACGTTTCATAATCAATATGCGCATGGAAATAAAATCTGCTTATGCAGCCAGAAAATTTGGCAGCGAGAAAGAGCATTTCCACTGATTTTTACTGATCGCACTGCTGGATGGGATGTAAGCGTCCCATCGGTGCGAATGTCTGCAGGAATTGAAATGAGACTGCATACCATGTGCTGCACAAAAACGAAGCATGTCTAGCCTAATTGTAGAACTCGCAAGTTATCGAAATGAAACGAGTTGCAACAAGCACTTACAACGACATACGAAACAATCTTTGTAAAAGGTATAGATGTGGGCCACTAGCCTCATGAAAAGAAATGTTCACTCCAAATGATATTTCGTTTAAATACGGAAAACACTGTTCACCTGTCGGAAACTTTTCAACTGTTTAGATTGGTTAGGGGAGAGGCATAAATGACTATATATAACAAGCGTGAAGCAATATAGCGATATTTTTCAAGAGAGAATCTTACACTCTACATCTGTAACTTTTTCATGGACGTCTATTTAAACAAATTTATGAATACCATTCGTATTTCAAGGTGCAGTGTCAAATTTAGGAAGAATTCCGCACCTCCCAGGACGCCCGCCATAAAATGTTGGACTTGCACTAAGATTATGACAAACGTCTCCATCTGGGACAAGTCATTACATTTCAGATCATAAAGTGGCACGTACAGTCACTGACTTGGAAGGGCCCCGAATTTTCAGCACCGAAGTCATGGCAAAGAGAAGACACAAGCAAGAGATCGCTGGTGTTCACTTTGTTTCGGGCCGAATTACCCGGGAAGCACACCATGACACAACCGGCGAGTAGTACTGTTTCCACGCACTTTCATTTATATTTTCCTCATTATTTCTACATTTCAAATACTACCGCAGTTAATGTTCCCTATTCACTCCATGGCTTCGAGGGTTGTTGTCCTCACATGACTGTGATTAACGAAATGAACCCCTCGGTGCCTGTCCTTCTCCATCCGAGCAATGTTTTATGACATCACAGAAATAACGCATGATGTCCCAGCCAAAACTGCACCCACGGGACAGCTGAATGCACCGTGCAGGACTGAATGCACAATACAGGAACTTCGCCCCGACAATCATCCTGAACTATATAAACGTCTCTTTTTCCACGCTACGATAGTTTGCTGCTAGTACAGCATGACTGCAGGTCAAACGGGAACCGATTTCAAGGCTTCGGTGACCGGCTGAACCGAGAGAGTCCTTGACACGTATTAAGAACAAGGTTTCCATGGAGGTTTCCAAAAGTGCGTAGAGCACAGGCGTTTTGAGATTTAGAATGTTGCAGCATCGTAATATCATAAGAAATATCAAGGGCCTACCATTTCTGCATTTCGCATTGTTTTGTCTTTTTGCAACTAAATTCTTCACTCTAACTGCAATCTGTCCCTTAAATCGTCGCTATAATAGTCACTTCAACTCTAACATTAGATTAATCGCAGCATTTCTCAGCTCTAAAAATCCATGGCTCGCGACTCTGAGGTCATTTACTCACCTTTGCTGCGCCATGCTGTAACCATGCAGTGTCCTCATGCTAGATAACCTAGTTCTAATCGTGAATGTTCTGATAGGGCTGATGTCATTCATGCGTTGCTTCGCTCTGTACACAGTATGCTAAGTATAACGTAGAACGCCATAGCTGGCCCGCGCAGCTACTCACCGTTATTTATTAGGTAGAGCAGGAAGTAGAGAAGCGCCAGCGAGAGCACGAGGCAAAAGATGGTGGCCACGACTGCACCTTTCGACGAGTCTTGTGCATCATCCTGCGTAGACGCCTCAATGGTGGGAGTCTTGGTCCTAGACAGAGGTAGAACAATACAGCGAGGATAGCGAGGAACACCGTGATGCGCCGTAGTTAAGCAAGAAACTACGAGAGAGAAAATAACGCCACACCAGATGCGATATATGTCAAGTAGGCGCGGCGTATGAAACAGATGTGTGTGAATCCGCGCAAGTCATTTATCGAAGACAGTGAAGCTGTATGAGGGAGTTTTTTGGAAGTCTTAGTCGGCTCTCAAGGGTCAACTTTATTTCTAAATTTCCTTTTTTTACAAATATACAGGAATGCTAGGACAAGCTCGAATATCTGCTAAGATCTAGCTTGGCTGTCTGTTCTGCCAAAGTACGAAATCCATGGCATCGTAAGTACTTTGCTATATCAGGTGCAGTTTGTTCGCTTCGGCTGATTCTTTTCAAGCTGTATCCGCTATACTGACGCATGTACAGGCGCCTACAAAATTCGTATACTCCACGCAGCGTGAGCCGGAGCAGCGGCACACTAAAGTCCCTTGATAATTTGAAAGTAACGACACTCTTTGAACTCTGCCGCCGCCGCGCGACCTCCTCGCCTCCTCCTCGCCCCTTGTGCGTTCCCCCCGCGGTAACCAGTTTTGCCCCCGTTTTTTCTGCACGCCGATTGGTCTCCCTGCCGTTGCCCTTGGAAACGCGCGTATCTTGGGTTTTGCTTGTGTTTTGCTTTTTCGTTCGCGCCATTTTCCTCCTGAGCACTGCTGGCTCGGCGCTTTAGCTCGGCGTAGCGAACGTTGTACGCCGTGTTTCCTGCTCTCTGTGCTAGCGCTATGCCGGGCTGTTGCACATATGACTGCAGCAAGAAGCCTCAAGATGGCTATGCCGTTTTTATGATACCACAAGGAAAGCGTGACCGCTTGCGCAGGAAGCAGTAGCTGCGTGACATTGGCCGAAAGAACTTTATTCCGACAAAGAACAGCGTTGTTTGCGAGCTGAGGCGTCTTTCTTAGAGCTCGTAGCACAGCATCCCGTAATGCTGCATTTTTTTTTGTTCTTCCGGCCTGCTCACCAGCGCTTTTGTTGCGGTTGTCCTCAGTATGCTTAATATTACCCTCGCACGTTGCTAACTGTTGTTATTCAGTCGGAAGTGCAGCATTATAGATTCTGCTTTGCGCCCTGAAAAAATTAGTGGCAAATATACGCGTATATTGCAGGTGATAAACGTTAGCTAGTCAACATTGTGTTGTTTTTTTTTTAGTTTTAAGCCGAAAGCCTTTAGATCTCTAAATTTCAAGGTCGCGTTGTAAACTGGAAGTATCACGTGACCCAAGGAAGGCCAGAGGTGACCCAAATCATGTCCACCCCTGTATAAGAGAATGATATCATTCTCACTAATGATTTATTAATTGGGTAATATTACACAATTAATGAATCATTAGTGATTGGCATAAGGTGGATTAGGGAGGATTAATGTGATTAGAGTGTATTAAAGAAGATTAAGGTGGATTAGAGTGCGTTAAGAAGGATTAAGATGCATGAATAAAGATTAAGGTGGGTGGAGGAGGATTAAGGCGGATTATGGTGGATTACGGTGAAGGGTTAATGAAAGGGTATTAGGACTGATTAGGGTGGAATAGGGTGCATGAACTAGGATTAGGGAGGATTATGGTGGATAAAGGAATATTAAGGTCCATTAATGTGGATTAAGAGGAATTAGGGTTGATAAATGGGGATTAAGACCGATTAGGTTGGATTAGTGTAGATTAAGGTGGATTAGGGTGTATTAAGGTAGATTGAGACTATTAGGCAGGATAACGTTGGATTAAGGTGTATGAATAAGGATTAAGGTGGATGGAGGATTAAGGCGGATTATGATGGATGCGGATTGATAAAGGAGAATTAAGACCGTATATGGTAGGCTAAGGTGCATTAGGGGCGATGTACGTTGATTAGGTTGTATTAAGGTAAATTGGGAGTACTAAGCTGGATTAGGTGGATGAAACCCGCCGTGGTTTCTCAGTGGCTATGGTGTTGGGCTGCTGAGCACGAGGTCGCGGGATCGAATCCCGGCCACGGCGGCCGCATTTCGATGGGGGCGAAATGCGAAAACACCCGTGTACTTAGATTTAGGTGCACGTTAAAGAACCCCAGGCGGTCGAAATTTCCGGAGTCCTCCACTACGGCGTGCCTCATAATCAGAAAGTGGTTTTGGCACGTAAAACCCCATAAAAAAAGGTGGATGAAGGATCATTAAGGTGGATTAGGGTGGACTAAGGTGAATCAGGGTTCATTGAGTATTAAGACCGATTAGACTACCACAATCCTCCTAATGCACATTAATCCACCGAATCTACATTCATCTACCTTAATCCTCCTTCATTCACTTTATTCTACCATAATCCACGAGAGTCCTCCTTAATGCACCCTAATCAACCTTCATCGACCTTAATCTACTATAACCCTCTTTAATGCACTTCAATCCTCCTTAATCAACCCTACTGCTTCCTCATTCACTTTAATACACCCTAATCCACTATATTCGTCCTTAATTCACCTTAATCCACATTCATTTACGTTAGTCCACCCTAATCCTCCTTAATCCACCCTTATCCTCCTTCATTCACTTTAATTCACTTTAGCCCACCATATTCCTTAATGCACCTTAATTCTTCTTAATCCACTCTCATCTTCCTTCATGCACTTTAATGCACCCTAATTCACTATAATCGTCCTTAATGCACCTCAACGCACCTTCATCCACCCTAATCCACCTTCATCGACCTTAATCCAACCTTGTCCTCCTTTATGCACCTTAATCCACTTTCGTCAACTTTAATCCACCTTAACGCTCCTTAATACACCCGAATTCATCTTAATCCAATCACTAATCATCATTACTTTGCTAATAATTAATCATCTATGCGCGGCTGCACATGCTTTGGTTCGGTTCCCGCCTTTCTTCGGTCACGTGATATTTTCTGTAGCTCACAACGGCACCTTGAAACAGAGGTCTAAAGCTTTCGCTTAATAAACCACGCATAAAGGGATGTGTCACAAGCAATACTAGATCAGACGCACGAAGTAAAGCATCTGATCACGTGGCAGAAAAATTGTCTGGAGCATAGAACTCGCCCCAATGTTCCCTTTACATCGGTATACGCCGTTCATACGGCTTTAAGAAAAAACCAACCTCCTCATAAACGTTGCCTTCAGCATTATCGATGCTGTTATTAGCATTTCTCAAAATTTTGAACCCCAGTGGGGCGCGCAACTGACCCAAAAGAACACGCCTCCATAGAATCCTGCGGCCCGTCCGCGGGAGCCCAGGAGGAATAGCGTGCCGTGCGCAGCGGGCGGGTGAGGAGAATCGAGGAGGAAAGCGCCGTGAGGAGGAGAGTGTCGCTACTTTCAAATTATCAAGGGGCTTTACGGCACACTGCATCGCGACGCCATCTACATTGACACGAGTCAAGCGACATGCATGCTGATAATAAAGGGCACCCATTGGCATTCTCGATCCCAGATGCTGTCTGTAGATGGCGTTGCGGTGCAGTTTGCCGTTGTTCCGGCTCCCGCTGCGTGGAGTATACCACTTTTGTCGGCGCCTGTACATGTATGACTTGCGCCCCGTTTCTATTGTGCCGGCTACGCTCTGAACAACGCTGCTATGCTGTGCTCAGTACATATCACGCCGCCACTGCAAGAAATCAACTGTGGAAGCTATCATACAGTGCGACATTTAACTTTTCCTACATTAGAGAAAGTCTTCCATTGGACACACTGGACGCCGCATAGATGAAAAAGATAAGAAGCAAGGTACCCAAGCATAACTTACATATCAAATTGAGTTGTTTAACGTCCCAAAGCACTTACCCTCATATGCACTGTAGTGAATAGTTTTCAATTTCGACCACCTTGTTTATTTTAACGTGCGCTTAAATGCCTGTGCTGTTTTCATCCCTGTGTGTGCTTAAACGTTGCAGCGTCGCTTTATAAGTACAAGCCAAAGTCAAACTACACAACATTTTTTTTTCTTTCTTTTAAGTTCTGCCTTCGCCCACCATGCCCGGAAATCGAAACCTATTGCGTTGTGCTCGGCAGTACAACGCCATTTCCACTGAGCCACGGTGGCGGTTAAAGCCTAAATATTAAGAACGGTGTGCCGCAATTCCATGCACCATGCAACACTGACTACTCATGCGTGGAAAGTGCTTTCCGGTGACAATAAATATTCCAAGCAGTCCTGAGCGAGAATTGGGCAAGTGTGCCCGAAGGGCGAAGCATTACAATAGTTTAACGTCGCCCTGAAGCGCCCTTTGAATCAGCGCGGATGAAGGCAGAAGCATAAATAGGAGAGACACAGAACTCTCAGCCTCTCCAGCGCTCGCTCTGTCTGTTTCTTTCTCGGGTGCCGACAAAAAACTTTTCACCATACCGCTGAAGCCTCTCTGCGTGCACGCTGTCCTAAGAATGCGTGGATGTGACAGGTTGACGAGGCACATTAACCGATGCAACTGCCTATGCACAGCAGACACTGCGCCATGGCAGCTATTATGCCTCTAAGAAGGCAGGCGCGATGAGCCACCGGCGTTGGGGGCATCGCAGCTCAATGGTGCAAAAAGATGAAGCACAGGGAAGAATAGTCCGCGTTTGCAGCTTGACATGTACTGTACAATCAACTCTGGCCAATGGATGCATCATTGTGCGGCATGCACACAGCTTCTCAGCGGCAACCCAAGTGTATGTGCGCACATCGCTCATGCTAGCGGTGGGAGGCATAACGCTGCCCTGCCTCTGCTGCAGAGGCGATTGAGTGGAGCGTGAGGGTGCGTCAACGCACTTGGCTTAGTCCTTTCTGCGACCCAACTCGCCGCTTGTACCTCGCATCTCTGGACAACTCCTAACTTTCCGAGCGCGAGCAGCGCGTGCGCCGGCGCTACTATGACAGAACGACGGCGGCGGCGACAATGGCCTGGTGCCGTGAGCGCGCATCAAGCGTCCGTGTATTTACTGTCGCAATAAAGAGATACGCGTGGACACCTTTTAGAGCGCAGCTCTTAGGCACCCGTTCCTGCAGCGAGCGCCGGCGTCGTCTCTCGGCGTAACCGAGCGAACGAGTGCACCGCTATAGACACAAAGAGAGAACGCGGAGCGCTAGGGGCGACGATGGGCGTCAGTGCATCCGCGGCAGCGGACGCCCCGGCCGGTGAGGGAAAGGACAAAGAAATAAGCAGAAAGCTTGCCTTCTTGCATAGAGGATCGCCGCAAGTGCCTCCTCGTATAGATTACGGTAGCCTAAGCTGCAGTTGCCCGGAAACAGCAACTGTGTGGCCGGTCATTATACTATAGCGCCACGGCTCTGCCAGTCGGTGCGGTGATCGGTGCGGCGATCGGTGCGATGCCTGAGTATGTCCCGGAATGAAAACGCGTGCAGAACTGCGCTCATATTTCGCAATAGTGAGTATCGTAATCTTAAGTGCATTTTGGAGGGGAGGGGGGGGAGGGCAATGAAGGGTAAAATATGGGAGCGCAGCTTCTGCGCATGTTGTGCGGCAGCGCTCGGCCCTGAAAAATTATGGGTTTCTACGTGCCAAAACCATTTTCTGATTATGAGGGACGCCGTAGTGGAGGACTCCGGAAATTCTAACTACCTGGGGTTCTTTAACGTGCACCTAAATCTAAGTAAACGGGTGTTATCGCATTTTGCCCCCAAAGAAATGCGGCCGCCGTGGCCGGGATTCGATCCCCCGACCTCGTGCTCAGCAGCCCAACACCACAGCCACTGAGCAACCACGGCGGGTAGCGCTTGGTGCTGGTTCCAGTTCCTCAGAAGAGATGCCGAATTGATGCTGCTCCCACGTGGGATGGTTACGCGTTTGTGCATATGTAGAAGAAAAAAGCGGCAAATTAAGTCAATTTCCACAGTCAGTGGTGTGTTCATTCAGCTATAGTATACAAGGCGGTTATGTATCCTCTTCCCCGGTTTTAATGAAGGCGGACGAAAAGGTGGCAAATTGTCATATGCGCACTACTTGTGCGGGATTTGCCTCTATTTATTTTCCATTGTTGCCACACAATTCAGTCCACCAGTATATTCTGGGCGCTCTGCAGGGGAAGCGTACTGCGCAATAAAACGCCGCCCATATCAGTGATAGGTAGCCCTACTGCTAAAACCAACGTCTTCCAGTGTGAAACCAGCGCGTTTTTTGGCACTGGATCGCACTGGGTACGCTGGCGCTCGCTGGGACTCACTAGGACACCAGTGAGAACACTGGATCAGAGCTGGGTCACACTGGAAGAGACGCTGGTTCCACTGCCATGACCCTGGGGCGCACTGGTTTGTGCTGCACAGGTGCTGGTTCTCGCGGCAGTTCGCTGGTTCGCACTGGAAACTGCGCTGGTTGTGTTTGTGCCACGCTAGTTCCAGTACGCAAGGACGAGCGCTGCTGAATATTAAATGCTTTTATACAATTTCATCGCTTGATACTAGTCTCTTGTCGTAAATAACGCTATATCTTGGGGTCATAAAACCCTATTTCGTGTAGCAGCTTGGAATAAAGGTGCGTGAGCTGCCCTGTTTATTCATGGACATTTGACACTGAAGATCACTTTCATTTTTTTCATTTTCCCTTTTGACTGGGCGGATAGCTAAATTCTTGAACAAAACCACGCCAACGCAGAGCACGCCGCGTTTTTAATAGTTCGCACGTAACATATGACTGGGAGTTGTCGCCGTTGTCGCAGTGTTGTGGAGCAGACGTGAATGCCGAAGTTGTTCAGACGCGCGCGAACGGACCCCGAGTTCGAAGGCTATCGCTGACTGATATTATCGCACCGATAACAAAGCTGAGGTAATTCGTGCGCTTCCACTTTCCCTATTATACCGAAAACAGTTCTGAGGCTCAAATACACACACTTCAGATTTCGCCACCTACCCGCGCCGAGATCGGTCCCCATCGAAGCTTAGGCCTAGCGTATCCGCCGAGTCCGTCTTCACGTCTAGGCTCAGGAATGAAGAAGTATAACAAGGATAAATCACTCTATATTTCAGCTTTCGCATCGGTGTTCTTAAATAAACATTTTTTTTTTCAAGTCTACAGTGCCAGCACAAGAAGCAATGACCGCCGATGTGACGCGTCATAAACACAGGTATATCTGCTATCGCCGAAGGCTCCCAGCACTAGCCTGCGCTTCTGTGACGAAGATGTATGACGAGACAGACGCGTTGACTGAAAGGCATCGCTGAACTAAGAAAACGTTGCATATCCATTGCGTGAAGAACATGAAATGGCTATGGAAAACGGCAGTAACAGCCCATAGCACCCCGGGTCGGCGGATCATTTAGGACTTTTTTCGAAGTTAAAATGCCAATCACAAGTGAAAATCGACGTTGTGGCACTCCCGAGCATGCTACTGAATACGAACAGCAAATTTTTCTTTGTAGTACAGGCGTGAGTTCTAGCTGCTGGGCGATAGCGCATTTACCATGTCTGTGGGAGACGTAGCTGTGCGAAACTAAAACTGCTTCTCGATTTTGACATGGCAAATTATCCGTTTAGGCTCGTCTGCTGCCGTGGCGTAGCGGTAAAGTGCCGGGCGTGAGGTCTGTGGGTCGGACGATCGAATTCTGCTTCGAGCGGTTTCATTCTTTACGTGTCTTTTTTCGCTTTTTTATTGCAGTAAAACGCTCTTTGTTGCTTCCTGTATTCAAAAATATATATACGGTGTCCAGGCACCGCATATTTAACGCGCTTGAGCTGTTTTACGCTCGAGTAGCCAGCGCCTCCCAGTACGCCGCGCCTGCCCAGCGCCCCAGCATCCAGCGCGCGGCACTGGGCCCATAATCCGGCGCACTGGGTCCCAGTGGCACTGGGTTTTGCAATAGCGATCAGTTTCTAAAACAATCTAATAAAAAAAATTTCGACCACTATTCTTATCAGTTGTGTTTGTTCTTCATCGCGTGTATCCCTGTATGTCTACGCATTCCGTTGTCAATAAACGAGTACCACTTGTGTCGTCATCAATATCCCTAGTTTCTCTTAGTGTACTTTTACTAGTGGCAATTGTGCATTTCATCAAGTTCTTTTATTGCTTGCCTGGCAACAGGTTCTTCTAAATACAAGGCATCATGCCTGCAATCGAAGTTTCCATCCCATCGACAAAGCACGTTTTCATAATATAAGTCATGCTGTACTGCAAAAGTAGGTAATGGTAAAAGAAAAACTGTGGCGTGACTTGATTTGTATTTACAAAATTAGACAATAATTCATGTCTTTAGGATAAATTTACGTTTATTGCTTTGGAACGTAAAGTAAACAGGCATTGTAGGTGCAGTAGATAAATGCTGGACATCTAGTGTTCAAGAAGCGCATCAGTTTTCTATTCTCCAATAATTTGCCGCACGTGCTCCCCATAGCCCGGAAGTTTCTGTAGAAGCAATTAGACGCTTGTCGACGCGTTCCTTTCGAGATAACGGCTTCTTTGCAAGCGATATATTGATGGAGTATTCCTTAAGATAATAAGCAGAGCCAACGTTTCACACCGGCCAAGAAATAATGCTATATGTAGTCACCAAACTAGTCCGAAATTGTTCCGTGGCAAGACAACAACGAGAACTTACACTTGAAGCGGCGTCTCCAGATATAAAGGCTGATCAGTTGACAAGACTTAAAAAAAAGGAAAGAGAGCAGTTGTACAAGTTTATTTAAAAAAAAGAGCAGCAACGTGCAAACGTTTAGGAAGGAAAGTAAGTGTACGGGTGTTGTTATAACCATGCAAGATGAATATTTTTCACCTACCTTGCCCTCCGGCTGCATAAGTGTACTGTGGTGTTCCCTCTGTGTGACAAAAAAAAGTGCGTGGACCCCAACGTTTAAATTGGCCAGCCATTCATACTTTTTCAAAGTGCACCGATAACTTATACGAGACGGTTAGGCAACAAGAGCTGGCGAAGTTCTTTACCCCTGCAATACCATTGTGGCAGTGAGTAGTCCAACAGCCTACGGGCTGTTGTGTACAATGACCTGTGTCGTATATCCTGTGTGTACAATAGTATTTTATATTGCATTCACGTGAATTATAATGTTAGGCCTGCCACCAGGTAAGCCTCTGTAATTTTCTTTAAGGATGCTTTCTTCAACAGCCTATAGCATGTCTACCGTCGAAAGTAAGAGATGAAGATTAATATCAGTGCGAATGCCTGGAAATACGCATTCTGATTGTACAATATTTCCCACTATCTTGCATGTGTTTGCGCACATTATGAAGAAAGCACGCAACTGCGGGGAGCACACAAAATACACGCTCGCAAAGAAACAATGACACCATCGGGGTATTAAGTGATATAATATTCTCCATCTGGTATTATTTGTAATGTCTAATTAGAACTCTTGAAAATGCAATGCTTCTAAATAAAAGTTAGCATTCATTCTAGAATTTTGAAGTAGCTTTCGCTTTTCAGATAACAACTGCAGTTTGCGATCCACCGCTGTCAGCGCTTCTACCACTCTATAGAAAAAACTTCTGCTGCCCACTGCCTTACTATGATTGTTCTGTCAGCAGCTAATGACTGCTAATAACACGAGCCCAGAAGAACAAAACTGAAAGATTTGTTGCGCCTTCTGAAGTAGCGGTTTCTTCCACAACCTTTTATGAAGCTATATGTAATATGAGAGAATGCTAATATTTCTGATCTTTTCTCCGCCCTTTCTCAAAACATTGACTCCTGACGTAAACGGAAATCCGGCGAAAAGTCGCAAAGCGTCCTCATAGCGCCATTCGGAGCACTGAAAGTTGTTGTAGGTCGTCTAATTCGTGTAACTGATCTCGTCCGCTCACGACATCATTTATTTCTCCAGTGATGATTTCTTCGACGCGTTCAAGTTTTGCAAGGTCAATAGGAAGAAGTTCAATTCTTACCGAGCGCCGCTTAGGTCAAACGATGACTCCTGCACTTCTATATTTGAAAACCTATTTACCAAGACATGCACAAATCGTTGTGTTTCCTTCAATATGCCAAATGATAGTGTCCAGTCTTGTTATTCCCTGACTGTTCGCTGCAGCACTGTGAAATATATTCCTGAGGTGTTTCCATGAAAACGGGCAGCAGCTTCACGGAATAGAACCAAATGCTCTTAAGTGGTTTATTTTGCATAGATGGGACCATATGCAGGTTTTAACGTCGTACATGTTTTTAGGAAGAGACTTATTTGTAAAACCTTGATTCTCAATTTCTTAACAAAATTTTCAAATGTTTCTTTAGAACATAGTTCGTATTTTATGATACCACACACGTTGTACAGCCGGTACGGCTTATTCTATAAGATTTGCTCTGCCAAAGCTCCTTTTGACAGATTTGAAGAAAACTCGTGAAGTGTATCAAAAAGGCGATCTCGTTAAGGCAATTGTGAACCTGTAATCTAGTTTTCTCCCAAGTGCATTTTCTGACAACGACATCCTCACGCAGGCCTCAGAGAAGAGAAAGGGCCGGACTAACACTGGCATCCAATGTAAGGAAGACCAGTACGTCAGAAACGTTCTTTCGATCATGGAAAACAGTTGCAACGGCAAACTCTTTAAAATAATTATCGACACTTCTAACAATTTATATGCTGCAAAATAAGCAGCCTAATTAATATGTAAACTCGACAGGACGTCTCTGTACTAGAGCACCAACTATGTCCATGTGTCCTTGCGTGATCACGTATATGTTTAACCCAACTGAGAGCATTGCTATGGACGTCAGCCTGTTACCGATGCCTCGTGAAAATATCACTGAAAAACTATGTACTCTTTTAAAACAACGAACGGCGAATATTTTTCGCTCACTAGCCCGTACTTCCGTGCCGCCTCTTGTGGCTGTTTTCTCGCGGCTAGCGTGCGCTGTAAAGGCAGCTACTGTAGAAATGAAGGAGCGACTCACGCGTACTTTGCCGTCGTCGAAAGCACGCGCACGGTTCAGAGTCTAGGCTAATGATATGGGCAGGTCTTCAGTTCATCACTAGTTGCATGTGGAGGAAAGCACGTCAGCGCTCTCTTACCACTCAGAATATTCGCGGATGTGCGTAGCTACAAATAGAAGGAGTAATGCGTGCTGTAAAGTCAAGCGGTTATCCATTCTTACCGGCATAGGTACCTTCCATGTTCCCTTTCTGTTTCTGACGTTTCCAGCGCAAGGAAAGACTCAAGAACACTCAGCGGATGAGCTCGTCGTTTTCTTGTGGCCCATACCCACTATGGTGGATTGTCCAGGACTGAGCTCTTGCTCGCTTGCTTGTTTTCATTTTTCTTTCTGTCTTTCCTTGCCCGTTCTAACTGGCGATACCTAATATAGAGGATTGGCGAAGACGCGGATGGAATTAGAAGGCGGCTAATAATTCCGTAAAAATAACTGAGATAATTGGGAATGGATGGAAAGAATATTGCAAATTACAATGCATGCTCACTGACCTGGAGAGGCAAAGCAGAAGGCTGCGTCTGAAAATTAATCTGCAGAAAACTAAAGTAATGTTTAACAGTCTCGGAAGAGAACAGCAGTTTACGATAGGTAGCGAGGCACTGGAAGTGGTAAGGGAATACATCTACTTAGGGCAGGTAGTGACCACGGATCCGGATCATGAGACTGAAATAACCAGAAGAATAAGAATGGGCAGGGCTGCGTTTGGCAGGCATTCTCAAATCATGAACAGCAGGTTGTCACTATCCCTCAAGAGAAAAGTGTATAACAGCTCTGTCTTACCAGTACTCACGTATGGGGTAGAAACCTGGAGGCTTACCAAAAGGGTTCTGCTGAAATTGAGGACGACGCAACAAGCTATGGAAAGAAGAATGATAGGTGTGACGTTAAGCGATAAGAAAAGAGCAAATTGGGTCAGCGAACAAACGCGGGTAAATGACATCTTAGTTGAAATCAAGAAAGAGAAATGGGGGCTTGGGCAGCACATGTAATGAGGAGGGAAGATAACCGATGGTCATTAAGGGTTACGGGCTGGATTCCAAGGGAAGGGAAGCGTAGCAGGGGGCGGCAGAAAGTTAGGTGCACGGGCGGATGACATTAAGAAGTTTGCAGAGACAACATGGCGAAAATTAGTACATGACCGGGGTACTTGGAGAAGTATGGGAGAGGCTTTTGCCCTGCAGTGGGCGTAACCTGGCTGATGATGATGATGATGATGATGATGAAGGAAAGAATGCAATGTAACGGATAGTTAACAATCCACCTATTTTTTAAATCACTGTAAACACTTCAACGCCTGATCAAGCATCATTGTTGCATGCCCAAGAAGGCTCTGAGAGAAAATGCTTCCGAAACTGCAAAATTTATTCACATTCTTCTAAATGATTTTTTCTAAAATACTTTTCCTGCCATGTTAAGTCGCCTGCAGAATAAGAGAACATTATCAGTTGTCTCATCTTCACCACAAAACAGACACTGCGGCGATGGACCAAGACTAGCCATATGTTCATAAAATGTTAGGGAGCTAAACCACATCGCAATCGAGTGAAATTTACATCTTTTATGCGTTTGAAAGAAATTTCTACCCCAGATGTCGATAGTCTGCAAAATTAGTTATAGCTGGGCTTAGGAAGTCAAGCATAACATCATATAGGTTGAATCTAGCCTTAGTAATGTTGACGCTAAAAGAAGCGAAGAATCAACCATATACGAAGACTACCTGTATTGTATGAAATATTGGCCAGCGAACATTAAATCTAACGCTGGCTGGCAAAAAAAAAGGCTTGTAATCTTCTTGTTGGTGCTTCCCACATGTCTAAGAATTTTTGAACAGTTAACAAACAAAATCTGCGCGACAAAGTTGTTAACCGTACTTTCTGGTGCATTTTGATAATCAACCGCAGTGCCGAATAGCCTCCCATTAAAATAGGACAAAAGGCAGAAATGTATAAGCTGCTGCCCCAGAATATAACACACATACAAATTCTCAAGCTGGGCGTGTATGCATTTTGTAAATAATAAAATCCAGGTCTCTTCGCATACGTAATCGACTGTTTCGTAGTTGCCTTAACATTCCAACCATTCTCACTCCTTTCTTAGCTATATTGTCACGTTGTAGTGATGGTGAAAAACGCAGTAGCAAAGCTGTGAATCACGGCACAGACTCTTTATTAGGTGAGACAAAAGTGAGACTGGAAGCATAACTACAGCGGCGAGAACAGTCGGCGATTACACCCAGATACTTGACTTAGTATGGTATATTTTCGAGACGATAGCAGATTGAATTGTTCACCGCATTGCTCGCAGCAAAAAGTAAAACTGAACGTTTCTTGACATTCATGAAGAGTCGAATATTTTTTAACCATTCCTCGATGGCACACAATATTGTCACGTAGTAGTGACGGTGAAGAAAGCAGCAAAATTGGGAATGACGAAACTAGTGTTCTATTGAGCGAACTTGTGCCCTCAAAAACAGGCTACACTCACAGAACGGCGACAGCGGCGACCACAGTCGGCGATCGCCGAAAATCTAGTCAACGATCAAGTGCGTCAGTTTTTTATATATCGGTCATCGAAGGTTCCAGAGTAATCGCTGGCGCCCGCGTGTCTTCCAGAAAGTTGTACATCACTGGCGTCGCGCATGCATGAAATCAGATTACACAAGGTTCGGTGACAACAGACAGCGGATAAAACTATCAATAACTTTCGAGAAACTTCGGACACCTGCAGGCGCGTTCTGCACTGTGCCATAACAGTTGTCAGGGGGCGAAACGTGGTAACCCGATAAAGATAAACAAGCACGCCTGCCCATATGTCTGCGAGCAGTGAATGGGCATATCCGATGCGAAGAACATTATGTTGTCTGCGCATATATACTTATATACACCAAAATGATATAGAATGGGACTGATTCAAACATTCAATAATATAGGTGACACACCCGCTCCTTGAGAAACATCGCGTGACTGCTCGTGTGTAGAACCCGCCGTGGTTGCTCAGTGGCTATGGTGTTGGGCTGCTGAGCACGAGGTCGCGGGATCGAATCCCGGCCACGGCGGCCGCATTTCGATGGGGGCGAAATGCGAAAACACCCGTGTGCTTAGATTTAGGTGCACGTTAAAGAACCCCAGGTGGTCAAAATTTCCGGAGTCCTCCACTACGGCGTGCCTCATAATCAGAAAGTGGTTTTGGCACGTAAAACCCCAAATATTATATTATTATATTATTGCTCGTGTGTAGACGACAATGAGCCCACTATATAAACAGTAATATTCCCTCCAGCTTAAAAATCCATCTAACCATGCCACAAGATTATGCACTTGTTCTTATTCATTTACTTCTTTCCATCATATGACACTAACTAAATTATTGCCAGTAGAAGAATCCCACCCGCTTGCTCTGCAGCCCAAAGAACGAAATATCAGTACATAAATGTAGCTGCCCACTATCTTGTTTGCCGCGTTAGACGGAACAATATATTGTTTTTTTCATCTCACAATAGTAGCGCCTTGGTAAATACCCAAAAGATGTTAATAACGAAGGTAGCATAAATGCACTCTAAAATGACATGTACAGACTGAGCAAGAAGAATTGGGTATCTGGGGGACTCGATATCTTTTTCGCCGCAACTATACCAAGAGACAGAATATAAATCTGTAGAAAGCATAAGACGAAGTAATTGTTATATTGTATTGAAAGGCAGAAATAATCAGGTAAAGCAAAATAAAAGTGGAACGAACAAAGTAACTGCAGCAGTTGCGAACCGAACCGACATCCCCTGCATTATGCGTGCGGTAATTTACGAAATAAGCTTCGATGGCGCCATCTCTCCGGCCACTTCTCTTAGTATTCGTGTAAAAGATTAGCACTCGGAGTGTTAGCCAGTGCCAATCAAGGCCAAGGCGGTGGGCATAGAACGTTGTTTTGAACGCGTGTGTCACGTAGTATACGATCTAAGGAACAGGCAACTGGCAATAAACCCTCGTATGCTATCTCATGGCATTAAAATTGCCAAACTGTAGGCCCTTTTTTGCTCTGCATATTGAGGATGCAGAAAGAAAGCAAGTTGAATGCTTATAGAGATACCTATATATTATTTATACTCATAACATTATTAGGGCATTAATATGCGTCACTATGTGTATATGTATGTTCGCGCCAAACGTCTTTGCCGCCAACTTCTATCACAGCGTAGTCAATGGTAAAATGATTACATCATCGAGCTGATGTGCCGAGGAAATGGGAATTCAAAATCATCCGTCGGATCAACTTGAGTCACTGTGCATATAACACTGGGCCATCTGGTGCTCTTGCGTTAAACTCCTAAACGTGAACTTCAGTCTCTGCATAGGTGCGACTGGGTGTTTGTAGCAGTTCAATGACCCTCTTTCACACCAACATGGGTCCCCTACAATGTGTCACTGCGTATGCGCCGCTCTTCAATGCATGCCAGCTTGGGCGACAGGCTATTTTCCGTTGCTCATGAGCCACTTTTCAACAAACCTCTTTGATAGCAACTTTGGTCACTCGATACATGTCACTGGGTGTGTACCGCCTTTCACAATAATCATGATATAAAACATAATCAACAATCACCCGTTCACCATAAGATAGACTGCGAATAGCATTAAAATCGCCAATGATCATCAAAGGATGGATGCATTGCCATTCTTTTTTGTTTCTCCTATAGCTCTTTACTTCTATCAATCCACTGCCAAAATTAAAATTATTTGTCCAGTGCTTTCTCTTTCTTTTGGTCCCGCGGTAGCGCAGGCAATGGGACTTTCTCTTTTCGTTCAACTCGTTACCTTTGTTTATTTCATTTCTCTCGTATTCTGCCGCATTCCTCCGTGAAAAAGCTCACTTATTAGAGCTGACATCACAAAATCACCGCCCAAGCACTCCATACAGATAGTTCACCAGTGAAGTTGACATGTGCGGCCGCGATGTTTATTACTGGTTTAATCCCGGCAGTTCATTAAACGACAGCTTGGTAGACTGCCGGGCCCTCGGTACGCTGTAGCTGCTTGCGCTCGGATGCACGAACGCGTTCTAGTCCCCGGGCTGCAACACTGGCACGTAGTAGACGAGCTCGTTTCGATTCTGCTCGCGGCGTTACTGATCGAAAGCTGCCTGCAACTCAGGAGTGCATATTATGTGTGGCCTACCCATTTCGGAGCAGGAAAGAAACTGCTGCACGCGCATTCGTCTGAGACGGAGATCAACGACGTCACTACTGGCACAGCCAATCTCGCGTCTCTCTTTCTCTTTTTTTTGCGCGACGAAGGGGTTTTCGGCGTACAGGCGACATACGGACGAACCAGTTATTCATATGCAGCGTCTCTGCAGTATTCGTGAATAGCGACTAACGCTATGCACAGAAGTATGGAAACAGGAAAAGGCACCGAAAGTAAAGAAAGTTTAAGATCATTGTCGTATTTTACTCGGCAATAGTTGTTCGTAATTTCAACCCGATCATATGTAGAATGTTGCGATCTCACCTCCTGCATGGTTCCGCACTAGGCCATCAGAGGATAAAACTAATATGCGCGCAATTGAGGTAGGCTATTTGTGCTTCCCTTCTGGATTCGGCTGCGCTGCTGTTTGCTGGGCTGCCGCTGCTGTATTCAATGACTGCGGTGCTGGTCTCAGACTTGCTGTGCAACGTCCAGGAGCCATTGTTAACTCTTGGCAAGTAGTACCATAGTATACGCGCTGGCCAAGCGGCACTCGCTTTGAAACCTCCTGCCTGCAGCTGTTCCCGGTTGTGGGCCTTCCACAATAGACCTCACTTCTTGAATGTCATGCTTGCTTTCATGAGAAGGCCACAGTAGGGGTGTCATCAAGGTTCATCGGGAAAACTTTTCTTGCCATTATCAATGTATTTTGTCTCGGATGGTGCGCCAGAAGGAATATCTTCGAGCGGTGTCATCAGCTCACTTGAATGACCGAGTGATTAACCCAAGCCCCAATTGGCTGCAGCGTAGTGCGTGTACTGGCTGTGACATTTCCTGTGTCCTTATTGTGACATCGTGTCAAAAAAATCAAGCCGTTGGATTGCGTGTTCTTGAGAAAAGCGTGCTTCTTCCGACCTTTTCTTATTTTTTGGTGAGTAAAGGAAAAACCGCATGCATCTAAGTTGCGATGCAATTGACGTGCCACGATATTCGGCCAAAATATCGTACCTTTCCTCAGGACACATTGTCGGTTCGGCGCAGTGCAAGAAGAATAAAAATTGGTTAAAGTGCATACGTCAGACATTACCTAGTTATGACTGGGACACGGTCATTGAAAAGAAAAGTGACAGACGGCCGCACTATACCGGTGCTAACATATGGGACAGGAGCTCGTAGGTTAACAAAGAAGCTCGATAGCATGTTAAGGACTGCGCAAAGACCAATGGAATGAAAAATGTTAGACGTATGGTAAAGAGAAAGGTAGAAAGTGGTGTGGATCTGAGTGCAAATGGGGATAGCGGATATTCTAGCTGGCATTAGGAGAACAACGAAAGCTGGTCAGTGCAAAAGCGTGTTTGACTGAGCTATTTGGCTCATTCTTCGAGGATCGTCGCAGCAAAATTATGGGACACAAATACAGAAAGGCACGGACAGACGCTGGCATAGCATAAGTGTTTTGGCAGCGGAAGCAGTGTAGGCAGCTCGTCTGACCATCCGTCTTGCATATTACAGGTTCGCAACTCTCGTGTACTGTATGCACGTGTTATGCATCTTCTTTTTTTTTATTGGTGCTGCTCCCACTAATTGTGTTGTTTTGCTGATGCTTTGATTTGCAAGCATGCCTAAGTGTTATACTCGCTGACCTGTGGTCAGTAATGACAAGAACGTTATTACATGCAGCTTTTGTGAGTTTAGCTTTCATGGCGTGGTCAATTCGGGCATGACTGAAGAAGCTTTTGCGACCACATGCGATACTAAGAAGAACTGGAAGTGTGAGGCTTGCAGGCCGGGTGGTACGAAGGGCAATGCACGGACGGTAGAACTGTTGCTAGGTGCCGACATCAAACTCATGATAGTGGACATGAACAAGAAGATAACCTCTCTCCTCGCTTTGACTGGAAAAGAAGTGTCTAGGCTAGTTCAATTACTCTGACAAATTTTGTAACGTTCAAGAGCGCCTAAACAAGCCCGAGAACGAGATAAAGTGTATTTGTAGATGAGTTGATAAAATTGAGAAACCCTGTAATGCTAAATGTCTTGCCCAGGTACAGCTTGACGCTGACAACCTTCAACAGCGTAGTAGGTGCTTGAATATTGAAATCCACGGAATACCTGAGAAAGAGGGGCTGGACCTCCTAGCTAAAGTCAATGATGTCACTACAAAGTTGGGTGGCAGTAAACTTGTCCGTGCAGACATCTCCGCCCTTCACAGGAAGGAATCCAAGTCAAGCAGGATACGGGGCGTGATCCTTCGCTTTGTGCACCAGGGGCGCTATAACGTAAAGCTATTCCAAACTTTTTATTCCAATTCTGCAATCAGCGCTCCGCGATTGGTAAAAATGTTTGGGGCCACACCACTTCGCCCGTCAGTCACGGGGCGTCACGAAAGCCGCGATATATCTTCCCGACCGAAATGACGTGTTCACACTTATTATGCATGATAGGACTGAACAAAACAAAAATTGTTATTTCTCATCCGACGCTTTTTGGCTATCGGCAAATCGTCAAAACTTTTCGGGCGGCACCCACCACTTCACCTGCCTTTCACGCGGCGTCACAGAACCACGAAAAGTCACCACGTCGAAGTGACGTGTACGCGTTCAAGATGCATTAATATGCCGAACAAAACTGAATTTTTTTTACTGCATAGCCGCAGGATGCCCCGTTCCGAAAGGAATCAAAGATTAGTGTAGATATTTTGGCTTGTTAGTGTAACATGTTGAAGTTTTTCTTGTAGCGTAGAAAACAGGAGCACGCCGAAGAGTAAACAGACCCACACAGGCGCTAACTTCCTACAACAATTTTACTCCGCAACGGACGCCACTTTTATACCCTCACATTTTCTCGCTTTTAAGCACGCGTCTACTGACAAGGTAACACAGTAAATGATGGAAAACTCACTTGCAGACTAGGCAAAAAATATTATGTTTAATGCATGTGCAGGAATTCCAACTGCTTTTTTTTTATAGTGACAAGCACGACTGGCTAACATAAGCATTTCCAAACTTTTCAATGCGATCACTTTCAATGATGAGGCGTGTGAATTCGCATTTGCTTCTCCCGATAGTAACTGTATCTTCAAATCACGGAACGCATCCGCACTTAAGACAAATCATTGCGAGAAAGCCATCTGGCGAAGCCTTGTTAACTTCATTTTAGTGCTCCTTAAGCCTATCAATAATGCATTTGCCGGTTTGTCCTACATAGCTATTTCCACAGGCCAATGGAATTCGGTAAACGACACAGGTCCTTCAATTAACGTACCCTTCTCTGTGTTGCTCTTTGCACGCATCCTTTCTTTTACTCTATGGGCTTGCTTATGCACACAAGGTGATAAGCTTGTTTGGAGCAGTGAATACTAAGTCAACCTTTCCACGCTGCCTTATCTTCTTCAGGTTAGGCGATAAGCGGTGGATGTAAGGAATTACTGCGAAATTTTTCGTTTTACCAGAACCTGCGCTGGCTGACATGGAGAAAGCAGCCTCGCCTGAATGCGTTGCTCTGAACAGCGCTTCAATAATTGACGCAACCAAATTGTTTGAAAAACCAGCCTCACTCAACCGCACTACCTGTTGTTGAAAACTGGAAAATTCAATGAGGGCGCGAATTCTTTAGGGCTTTGTTGAACCACATTTTCACTATGCCCCTTTTAATAAGCTTGGAATGAGCAAAACTTTACAATAAAAGAGGCTCATTAGCTCTAGGTTGGTAACACCAGCAGGTGTGATCGTCAGACGAAACAAATTCTAGATAGAGAAAGCGAATACTTCTATATATTGGCATTTTGAAGGTCACATCACGTGGTCACATCATTCACAAATTAAGCTTGTCACACCCTCACATTCTTTATTAAAATGCATTTGCATTTGCATGAGGGCACGGCACTTGTCAAGCTGGCAGGATGGCTAAACCACCGCTCCTACCTTTGCAGGCATGGCCGTGGATTATTGCCGTGATTTCTTCGAGCAACGTACACGAGCAGTTTACACCCTTGCTGAATCATCTGGGAAACAAGGCATCTAACAGCTCATTGGATGATCTTCGATGGACGACGGTGACGTCAGCAACCACAAGCCTACTAAAGAACCGACACGGCGATGGGCACAGCAGAGGGCACGGCACTTGTCAAGCTGGCAGGATGGCTAAACCACCGCTCCTACCTTTGCAGGCATGGCCGTGGATTATTGCCGTGATTTCTTCGAGCAACGTACACGAGCAGTTTACACCCTTGCTGAATCATCTGGGAAACAAGGCATCTAACAGCTCATTGGATGATCTTCGATGGACGACGGTGACGTCAGCAACCACAAGCCTACTAAAGAACCGACACGGCGATGGGCACAGCAGAGGGCACGGCACTTGTCAAGCTGGCAGGATGGCTAAACCACCGCTCCTACCTTTGCAGGCATGGCCGTGGATTATTGCCGTGATTTCTTCGAGCAACGTACACGAGCAGTTTACACCCTTGCTGAATCATCTGGGAAACAAGGCATCTAACAGCTCATTGGATGATCTTCGATGGACGACGGTGACGTCAGCAACCACAAGCCTACTAAAGAACCGACACGGCGATGGGCACAGCAGAGGGCACGGCACTTGTCAAGCTGGCAGGATGGCTAAACCACCGCTCCTACCTTTGCAGGCATGGCCGTGGATTATTGCGGTGATTTCTTCGAGCAACGTACACGAGCAGGTTACACCCTTGCTGAATCATCTGGGAAACAAGGCATCTGACAGCTCATTGGATGATCTTCGATGGATGACGGTGACGTCAGCAACCACAAGCCTACTAAAGAACCGACACGGCGATGGGCACAGCAGAGGGCACGGCACTTGTCAAGCTGGCAGGATGGCTAAACCACCGCTCCTACCTTTGCAGGTTGGTGTACAAACGTATGCAGTTTGTTGCAAAAGCGACAACAGATTCTTGATTGTAGCGCCGTGCCCTCGTATGTGTTGGTCTATTGTGGTGGACTGTTGGTCGACATTATTGCTATTGTTAACTTCAGGGGATGTAGAGGAACACCCGGGCCCGAAGACGGCTGAATTGTTACAACAAATTTTGGATAATCAGAAGGAATCTGATGACAAGATGAACACGATTAGAAAAGAAGTCGCTGAACTTAATATGAAGACTGAAAGAATGAACAGGCATCTCATGGCCATGCAGGAAATGCAAATGAAAATTGAGACTAGAAAACATAGTCCAACAACAAGCTGAACGACTAGTGTATTATGAAAATAGAAGCAGAAGAAATAATCTGCTAATTTTTGGTGTTCCCGAGGCCAGAACTGAGACGGAAACAGATCTGCGGAAAGTTGTCGTAGATAACATTGTCACAAGCTTGTTGGGGGTAGAAACTAAATCGATAGAAAGAATTCATCGCATTGGTAAACAAAGCGAAGGCCGGGTAAGACCAGTCATTATGAAGTTCATGGATTATCGCGAAAAAGAGAAAGTAATGCGCAACTGTAAAAAACTAAAGGGCACTTCTTTCAGTATCAATAATGACTACTCAAAAGAGACCGTTGATCTCAGAAAGAAATTATGGGAAAGTAGTGCGCCGGACCGAGCTAAGGGGGCACGGGTATCACTCGTGTATGATAAACTAAAGATAAATGGACGCATGTTTGTTTGGGATCAAGAGAAAAATGAACGGCGTCTGTATAAAAGCCGGAGTGACAAGATCGATAAAGACGTAACAACTCCAACAGCAAGTGCGCATGACCGGCATGAATCCTTTGACTCGGATAGTTCTGCCAGCAGTTCAAGAAAACCGCCCCACTCATAGCTACGAATTCTTGTGCAAAATGCCCGTAGCATTTGCACAGAACTAGAATATATTCTACTGGCGCATAGTCCCCATGTAATACTACTTACAGAAACATGGCTGCGTGAGGGAATACGCAGTGATTGCATTGTTCCTTCCGGGTACAAATTCTTTAGGTGGGACAGAGATTCACGAGGCGGTGGTGCTGCCATCATAGTTAAAAATTCCGTCCATGCTTCCACGATTGAATCTCATGTTCCCGAAAGTGTATGGTGTAAGCTTACATTCGAAAACAGAACGTACTTCATTGGCGTAGTATACAGACCACCTGCGTCTTCGCCAGCGTTTCTGGAACTGCTAAGCGAATTCTTGGTTGACCATGTTAACAGGAACACGAGGCTGATAATGGCTGGGGACTTTAATTTGCCGCACATTAATTGGCAAAGTTTATTGCCCGGCGAGACAGAAACAGCTAGCTCGGAAAAGCTCTTGGAAATAAAATTTTGTCATGGCTTCGAACAAATTGTTCAAGAACCAACTAGAGTTACAGAAAAGTCAAAGTCATTATTGGATCTTGTTTTCCTATCGCACAACATAATAGATTATACATTAGATATATTGGAGGGCATATCAGACCATAAAATGTTATCTTTAGACATACAGACCAATGTGGGCAGTATAGGGAGACCGTTTCTACCGGTAAAAGTAAAAGACTTTAAAAATGCAGATGACACCGCCATCATAGATTTTTTAGAATTACAGTTTAGTTACTTCGAGCAGGCATCGAAGAGCGAGTCTGTGGAACAACTGTGGCAAAGATTTAAAAGTAGCATCATAGCTTGCGTCGAGCACTTCGTTCCAACTCGTATTAAGAAAACGCGCAAACGAAACCCCTGGATAACACGCAGCATTATCCATATGAAACGAAAAATTAAGACTACGAAAACAGAAAGTGAGAGCGATGGAAGTTGCAGCTATAAAAATTGAGATGAACGAAGCTCTTGTGAAATCAAAAAAACAGTTCTTTGATCACACGCTTGCCAACTTTCTTAAAAGTTCACCACACAAATTTTGGCGGTACTTCAGTGAAAGAAAGGAAAAAGTTGAACAGATCGAACATGAAGGGAAAGTTCTGACACGAGTTGAAGACTTAGCTGATGTTTTCAATCGCTTCTTTCAATCTGTTTATACGACAGACAAAGGTGATAAGATAGGCGAATACATGAACGGCGACATGAGGACCGCAATGGAATCAGTTATTGTCAGCCGTGAAGGTGTTTTACAATTGCTTCTTGAAGTAGACGCGAAGAAGGCAAGCGGACCGGATGGTCTACCAACTGAATTTTTGAAACGATACGCCGAATGGGTTTCCTTTTACTTAGAGATAATATATGCGAAGTCAATTGAAACTCGTTCACTTCCACAAGACTGGCGCAATGCAATAGTAATCCCTGTTTTTAAAGGTGGCAACCGTATGCAAGTAAACAATTACCGACCCATATCCCTGACGTCAGTCTGCTGCAAGGCTCTAGAACACGTTATTGCAAAGCATATTATTAGTTTTCTTGACACTAACGAGTTACTTTCCACAATTCAGCATGGATTTAGGAGCGGTCTTTCTACGGTGACACAGTTAACAGAAACACTCCATGATTTCTACCTGAACATGGATGCACACCTACAAACAGACGTAATAAGCGTTGATTTTAGGAAAGCTTTCGATAAGGTTTCTCACCGTAAATTACTTTTTAAGCTCGATAAAATAGGAATAGGTAAAGAAGTAATACAATGGATAGAGGCCTATTTATCTATGCGTCAACAGTCCGTAAGGATTGAGGATTGCATTTCAAATCCATTGCGTGTGAACTCTGGGGTTCCCCAAGGTTCCGTTTTGGGACCAATACTTTTTTTGTTGTTTGTTAATGATATCGGTGCACTAGTCGAACCGCCTGTTAAAATGAAACTTTTTGCTGATGATTGTTTGATTTATTCGCCAATAGGTTGCGAAGATGACCAAATTAATCTAAATAGATGGTTACAGGCATTAGACGAGTGGTGTTTAACATGGGACATGGAAATAAACTATAGCAAAACAACATTTACGCATATTCGCTCAAGCAGGAGCAAATTTTCCTTCATATACCACATCGGAAACCATCCTCTTAATAATGCAGCTTCTTTCAAATACTTAGGAGTCAGTATTATGCACACATTGCAATGGCACTCACACGTTGATAATATATGTTCTAAGGCAAACCAAAAGCTATACTTTTTAAAGAAAAAACTGGAATGCGCTACACGGGACGTGAAATTAACAGCCTACAAAACTTTCGTACGACCAGTCTTGGAGTACGCTTGTGTTGTGTGGTCCCCTCATCAGAAAGTCCTGAAAGCAAAAATAGAAAGAATACAAAGATTGGCAGCCCGTTTCATATGCGGTAAATACCGGCGCATGGAGTCTGTTACAGCCTTGTTAAAATCGTGTGAACTAGAGCCTCTGGAGGAACGCAGAAGTAAGCATAGGCTAAAGTTTCTTTTTAAAATCATGAGTGGGCGAACGAAAATAAACAAGGATCTATATCTACAACCCCCAGGACGGAGATGCGATCGTCTAAACAATTGCAGAGCTATTCAACCTTATTTAACACGTACTGATGCTTTTCGTTTCTCCTTTTTTCCTGACACAATTGAAATGTGGAACAGATTGCCTGATGCAGTTGTGAGCAACGAGGGCTCTGCCGAATTTGAAAATGCGTTGGATACTTTCTTTTACGAGAATGTATACTAAATTGTTGCTGCGAGCACTTTCGTTGATTTTTCTTTGTATAACTACTGTTATTTGCTTTTAACTTCCAAGAGCGCCAGTGCATTTGTATGTTACATAGAAAGAAAATTATGTATCATGTATTCTTGACACATCACCCTCCCTGTAATGACCCCAACAACGGGGTTGACAGTATCAAATAAATAAAAAATAAAATAAAAAAATAAAAAGATGAGAGATACAGTCAAGAAATAGAAGGAAATCATCAACGTATCGGGATGAGGTTCCCTTGAACCTATCTGCCAAGACTCTGTCTGCTTTTGCAACGTACAAGTTACCGAGGACGGGTGTCAAACAAGACTCGATACTTACGCCTTGCTTCTGTAGAAAAGGACGATTATACGACTGGATAAACGTTGAGGCCAGATATTGCTTGAGTAATGCTGAAAAACTCTGTACAGAATTTTCGGCTTCATTGCAAAACCGCACAGCACCAAATTCGTCAATGCTATTTTTAATGCAGTCTAACAGGTCAGATTGAGGAATATAGTAATAAAGGTTTTTTATATCAGCGGATAATACATTAGACCGCTTGTCAGGGTGCACTTAAACAAATTCTAAAACTCGGTCTGAACTCTTCACCGTGAAGGGATCATTAATGTCGAGAAGGTTTAGTGTTTTTGGCAGGTAGGCGGCTATTTCCTTCTGCCAGATCCCTTTCTCATACACAATTACTCTGAAGGGAACGTTACTTTTGTGTGTCTTCGCGCTAAAAAATACCTCTAAACACTTCCCGCTGTTCTTCGCAATTCCTTTTACAACCATATTCATCTTCATTTATTTGCACATTTCAATAGATATTGCTTGAACTTTAGCTAACGAGACGCTTTTATGTGGCCTAAACACGCCTGAGATGGCTTCGTTAGTCTCAGAGAAAAAAAAATCATGAGTCATGACTGCAAACCCACCCTCCTTGTCGGCAGGTACTACACACAATGAGTTATCTACTAAATACGAAGCTACGCGACATACAGGTACCCTCGAAGGTTGAGGCTTACAGCGTTTTAGAGCGTCGACGCCTTCGGAGATAACTCTGCCGGCTTCATCCTCCGGTGCGAGCCGGGATACTTGACGCACTAGGGAAAGCAGCTCTCGCCTGGTCTTCTTCATTTCTACGGCGAATTTCGTTGCGTGTGCAAAAACTTTCCGGCTTCATTCAGGAAGGTGAATTCCATCGTCAACGTGAACCTTGCAGGTGGGTATCCAATGGTTCTTTTTCACATGGTCTCGCAGACGTCTAAGCTGACGTTTCAATAGTCCTTCTGTGACTTGGAACTTTCTGGATTCCCGCTTCGTGCGAGACGCATCGTGGCTGTTCTCCAGACGCCCTAACCATACAGGAGCGCAACGCTAAACACTCCTTAGGTGTCGGTATATATCAACCGTTATCAACTGGCATAATCAACCGGTAAAAATCAACCGTCTCATCACTGAGAGTGCTCGCATTAAAGAATTTGTGCAATGCTTGTGTTAGCCAGTCGACCTTGTCACAGTCAAAGAAACAGTCAGAATTCCTGCACATGCGGTAAACATAATAGTTTTTGCCTAGTCTGCAAATGAGTTGTACTGTCATTTGCTCTGTTACCTTATCAGTAGACACGTGCTTAAAACCGATAAAATGTGAGGGTATGAAAGTGGCGTACATCCTGGAATAAAATTGTTGTTCGAAATTAGCGCATGTGTGTGTCTGTTTACTCTTCTGCGCCCTCATGTTTCTTGCGCTACAAGCAAAACTCCAAAACAATAAAAGATGGCGGCCGCCGATCGCTCAGGCACTGGCGACTTGCACGTTTTGGGGAGCTTGGTTTTCTTTGCGTATAATAAAGCTTTTTGCCTGGCCACGTAATGTTTTCGAGCAATTTCGGCACGTTTATGACCTCTCTCTGCCAAGTATTCTTTGGTGAGGGTCCGTTTTAGCGGCTTGCTTAACCTGACGTTACACACCGCCACAATTTTTGACCAGCCACCGCAAGCTAAGTAAGGGAAAGCGGACCAATCGCAGACACCCACACCAGCCTTTTCATCCCGTTATCGATTTTCAGTGTGCTGGCGCAGCCCCATCGAAACCCTCTCCACTTGAGCGTGCTCCTCGCCTCCTGACAGCCAATTACAAACAAAACGCCACTCAATGTATGCAATATTATTCATTTTGAAAGTAAAGAAAAGCAACCTTCCATAAACTAGGGAGCGTTTGATTGGGCTGTTCACGCAACGCTGCGCGTCACAACCCGATGCTCGCGTCGGCGGGTACGCAAATTTCACGTCAGGATGTTGTAATAAAAACATATTCGGATAGTTTTACGTTATAGGGCCCCTAATTGCATTTAAGCTGTTTCGAGATGCTCTAGATAAGGAACTTAGAAAATCAAAGACAATGGATTGCTATCGTCTATTTTCTTCCTGTTCTAAACTAGCAGATGTATTCTGGAACAAGGTCAATTCACTTATGGGACGGAGTGGCAGAAAGTAACCGGTGACGGAAGTTTTACAGGGGGGGGGGGGGGGGCACAGTCTATCGTGATCTTATGGTCAACGTGTTTAACGACTATTTTGCCAACCGAGATTTTGACACTAGGCTACGTGCATCCTACAGAGCTCTTGATTCTCATAATCTAAACACAATCTTTTCAGAAGCAACAGTAGATAGTGAAGTTCACCCTGTTTTCTTGGGCTTCAAATACAGCCGTAGGTGCGATGCTGTTGGGCAGCAAGTAAGGTCATTCAAATACGTAATTAGTAAAATTGCTCCGGTGCTGACATACATATATGTGTTTCAACATACATATATGTGACAAACTTATGTGTTTCAACGGCTGTCTTTCCATCCAAAATGGAAGTCGGTCGTGTAGTCGCCTTATATGAGACAGGACACAAAAAGGACGTAGCGAATTATAGACCAATGTCGATATTTCCAGCGTTTTCTAAAGCTTTCCAGATAATAATCTATAATCAACTATAACCTTTCTGTAACAAGCACGTGATAACGAAAGGTCAGTACGGATTTATAAAATATCGATCAGCAGAACTAGCTCTTCTCGACCAGAAATAATATATATTGGAGAGATTTGAAGAAAAAATCACTTTCTTTGTCGAATTTGTTGCATTTTGCGCTAAGCTTTCATTAAGTAAGTAATAAAATTTTATTTGACAAATTAAGTCACTATGACAACCGTGGGCTTCCCCTGGTGCTAATCAAGAGCTATCTTTCGGAAAGGCGTCAGTTTGTGTCGATAAATGAAATATTATCCGACACAAAGCAAATAATGTCAGCAATACTGCAGGGTAGCATTTTCGGGCTTTTGATCTTTAATCTATACATAAATGACATAGTCCATATATCTTCATAATCTCAATTTATTGTTTATGCTGACGATACCAACATAATTGGTTCGCCTTCATCAGATGCCGACCTTTCTCATAAAGGTAATGCTGTTTTCGAAGAATTAGGCACGTGGACAGCTCATAACTAATTAAAGGTAAATCCAAAAAGCAACGGCTGTGATTTTTCATTCTATAGATAGATAGGTTTCTGTAATAGGTAACGTAGTTTTACGCGTTTCAGAGATAGAACTAGTCAGCTCTATTAGGGTACTTGGTGTGTGTCCAGGTACCCGCCGTGGTTGCTCAGTGGCTATGGTGTTGGTCTGCTGAGCACGAGGTCGCGGGATCGAATTCGATGGGGGCGAAATGCGAAAACACCCGTGTACTTATTTTTAGGTGCACGTTAAAGAACCCCAGGTGGTCGAAATTTCCAGAGTCCCCCAACTACGGTGTGCCCCATAATCAGAAAGTGGTTTTGGCACCTAAAAACCACATAATTTAATGGTGTGTGTCAAGGTGCGGCATTATTCGATTCGGCGAAGCGCCGATCAACGATCGCCAAAAGGTCGTGGAAATAGGGACTGGCGGGCAAAACGGTTATTGCCGGCCACTCGGGCAAGCAGCCCAGCTTACCGCAGCCAAAAGAAGTCGTAAGCAGGCTTAGAGATTAATGTCTTTGTGTCGTCGGCGCGACCGTGACGCCCCGACAGCTTTTTGTAGGAACCCTTGTGTATTCTCTGCCCCTCGCGCGCATTGAGAAGCTTACTAAGACGGCGGGGATGCGAATACATCGAAATATGTTGCGTGTCTGTGCAATCCCGCGTCCACGAATTGTTGATAGTATATATGTGCCGACAACGCCGTAAGGCCGGCCGTCGTCGTTCCTCCTGTGTTTGTGAACGAACAATAGAAGTCCACCACGGACTCTAGAGTGTCCTTGTGTGGTGCAATACCAGTGCGCGAGCTCTAAATGCAGGCGGGAATCACCCGTTTCCTCGCCCCTAACTAAAGGGGCGCGGCCAAGACCTTGGGAGGAGCCGGGATCCAATTAGGTGAACTTGATGGGATCGTCACCAATAACCGCTGTTTCCCAACACAGGAAACTGCGAAAAGGAGAAGTTAATTAAACGCAGGAGTCAGACCGAGCTGAGCAGCCTAGAAGATCAGCCTGCAATCTCCCCAGAAGCGTCAAGGAGGTATTCTCGTCTAGTACCGTCTGGGCCACCTTGCCGCGTCTGAACAGCGAGTTACTAGTTAGCGTAAGAGACCACAAACCAACGTCCACAACGAAACTCACGGTAGTTCCCCTCAAGTTAGCTCAATCTGCTCGAGGGAAGACGTCATACCTAAACTCGCGGAAAAACTAGCCCTGCAATCACATCCACCGCAACCAGATCGCCTTGCTAGCGTTCTTCGGGAAAGATCTGCCGTCGACTTCACGCTTTATATACTCGCTGCAGCTGCCCATCCATGCGCATGCCATCATTTGTTTTCTTTTGAACACTGTTTAGTTGACCACCGTTAAGTGGGTTTTATGTAGTGTTACTTTCTGTATCCGGGGACCTATAACCTAAAACTATTCCGATATGTTTTATTCCATTCTACTAATGTCAAATTTGCGTAACCACCGACGCAAGCATCGGGCGGTGACTCGCAGGGTTGTCTGAACAGACCAATCCAACGTTCTCCTCGATCATAAGAGGTCAGTTTTGTTGGCTTGAAAAACGAATAACGTTGCCTACACTGACCGGCGTGTCTTATCTAATTGGCTAACACGAGGCGAGGAGCCCACTCAAGTGGTGAGGGATGTGATGGGGCCGAGCCAGTGCACTGAAGATCAATAACCGGATGAAAAGAGTGGCGCCAGCGTTTGCGATTGGTCTGCTTTCCCTCACTTAGCTTGCGATGGCTGTTCGAAAATCGCGGCGGCCATGCAACAAAAGCTTAAGAATTACACTAAATGGGATTCTCAGCAAAGAAGTGTTCGTAGAACGAGGTCGTAAACGTGCCCAAAGTGGTCGAAAACTTTACACAGCCACGCAGAAAGCTTTGTTATACGCAAATAAACACATTCTCTCCGGCAGCTGCGAGTAGCCAGTGCCTGAGTGATCGCCGGCAGCCATCTTTTATTCCTTTCGGAACGGGGCAGCCTGCGGCTATTCAGAGGAAAATTCAGTTTTGTTCGGCATATTAATGCATACATAATGCGTGCACGTCGCTTTGACGTGGTGAGTTTTCGCGGTTTTGTGACGTCGCGTGACAGGGAGGGGAAGTCAGCGCAGCCCCAAAACTATTGACCAATAGCTGAGGGCTAATGGGGAAAGGCGTTGAATGAGAAATAACTATTTTCTTTTGTCCGGTGAAATAATGCATATTCAGTGTGCACTCGTTATGTCAGATGGGAAGCTATCGTAGTTTTCTTGACGTCGTGTTACAGACAGGTGAAGTGGGGGTGGTCCAAAAAGGATTTTGACCCATCGCAGAGGGCTGATTGCACAATTGGAATAGAAAAGTTTGGAATAGCTTTACGTTATAGCGCCCTGCGTCCTCTATTTCTGTGTTACTTTCTGTTACTTTCTGTAGTTTTAGTGCATGTGTGAAAGTGTTCTTGTGTTTATTGTGTTTCTTTTATTCTTTATGTAAATCTCAGTCGATAAATATTTTTTGTCTTTCTCCTAACTCTGACTCCTTCACTGTGTTCGCTTGAGCACAGAACAATCAACCGACTTATATACCCCATCGTCGGCTTCGCGCGCGCGGCGAACGGTTTCCAAGCCGTGACAGTGGGCATTTTTCAGAATCACTGCAGTGTGAGTAGCATGTCGATGCGATTTTACAAAATTTAGGTGCGCTAACGACAATTCGGAACCGAAGCCGCTACTTTATACCAAAGTAAACAAATTTGTTTATCTTTAACGCCCTCTCCGCTTCGTATCTAAACTACTGTCATTTGGCCTTGGGGACTACTACACAATCAAACTTCTCGCGGCTATTAGCAATGCAAAAAGGGGTTTTGAGAATAATTTAGAATGTGCCGATTTCGCTTTCTACCGTGGAGCGCTTTAAAAAAATTAAAATAATTAGTGCGCAACACATATGTGTATAAATTGTTGAGCGAATATCGCATAAATTATGAATATACATATTATTTCATCATGGGGTTAGTAAATCGGCATCCGAAGAAATAATCATATAACACAAGTACAACAGACATGTGGAATGTTCCGGATTGTCGCACTGGTTATGGTCGGCAAATGCTTCACAACAAAGTTCCAAGTTTACTAAATGACTATAACAAAAAACAAAGCGATAGTCGCGAAGTAAAATTATCTTACTTCTACGCGTTTATTCTAGCCTAACAATTGCCTCTTGAGCCCCTAAGGTGCGCGATATAGACAAGTCGCCTTCACATCGAGCTCCGACGTAAATGTCTATATCTTTGGAAGTTTGAGTGCTACAGTGAAACTTCAAGAACGAGAAGAACCGCGAACACCAAGCTATCACGGAACTACCATCATCACCACGGTAGGACCACTTCTCTAATCTCTGCAAGACTTTGAATTTTCGAGGGGGCCACGCCGCCAGCTAAGCCAAGAGCCGAGAGAACGCAACGGTGTAGCAACTCGCATAGCTGCTGCGCCGGCAGAAGAGAGACGCCGGCAGAAGAGAGAAACGCCGAGGGAACGCAACGGCGTAGCAGCTCGCACAGTTGCTGAGCCGGCCCAAGCATGGCATAGCCACGGGTAGCGGTGGCAGCGTCGGTGGAGTCGCCGGTAGAAGAGCGAAGAAACGGAGCCCCAACGCCTGCGGCAACTGCCGGAAGGGACGTACAGCCAACGTCCTCGGATGGAAATCATGAAGAACGAAGACCTCTCCACGCAGGACAGGAGCAAGAAGAAAAGATGGATGTCGGCGCTTTCGCCGATAAAGAACAAATTCAATAGCGCTGGTGCCACTCCATAGGTGGCAGATACGTCCCGGAGCAGAAGGCGGAAGAAGTATTAGCAAGAAGAAGGGAACGAAAATTCCTAAACCTGAAGATAAACAAGTCCATGACAGAGAGGATGGTATACAAGTTCAAAGTTCGCGTTCCATTGGGACCTTTCTCCCTCCTACCCTCTCTTTCTTTGAATCCCATCTCCTCCTCTCCCTGCTGGCGCTGAGCCGTGCTCCCGCATGGATTGCAGAAGATAGTGGCAGCCTTTCGTCCTTTCCCACAAGAACCGCTTCTCTCGCACAGAGAAGTCCGGCCAGCAAGAGGAAACGACAGCATAAAGACGAAGCTGGGGGTTTTCGCCGGAAACGCCATCCTGGAGGCGGCCGGGCTACCCGCCACGGCAGAAGAGGACATTGTCTTCAACAAAAACAACCAAACGATCCTAATATCAACCCCGAACAAGGAAAGGGCAGAGGCTTTCGCCAAAATCAAGAACATCTCAGCGGGAGAAGAAGATATCGAAATGACTGCCCACCGGCGATGCCCTAGGGGGACATAGCCGTCATGTGCGGGATTAACCTGAGATGACCAAACAAGAAATACAAAAGGCGTTGTACAGCCCACGGAATCCAACGTATACGGCTGTAGGAACACTAGGAAGGACATCCGAATCGGTCATCAATAACTTCGAAGACCTGGAAGTACCGAAGGCCGTAAAATGTTTCAGCAGTCAATGGATTCCGTGTTACCTATATAAGAAAAAGTACGACGTGTACTACACATGCGGCAAGATTGGACACAGGCAAGACGTTTGCCAAGACCAACAAGTCTCGCTGCAGAGGCTGCGGGCTATGAATCCAGCTGGAGGAGCACGCCTGCAAGTCGAAGTGTCTCCTGTGCGGGAAGGAGCATCAGTTAAGGGACTCTACATGCAGGGAACTCTACAGGAAGCCCCACTGGGTGATACAACGTGACGCGGCCCGGGCCGAGGCCAGGGCGGAACAGGAAAAGGCAGGAGCGACCGCAGGCAGAAGCAGGCCGATGACGGTCACGCTACCGCCTGCGGCCAAAAAAGCAACGATCCGAGTCCAGGGACAGAAGTGCATCGAGGCCGCCACCCAGGGAAAACCAGACCCACTGGCCAGGCCTCCAGAAACCAGGGGACAAGAGGGCCCACTCTGGCATGCCCGTCAGCTTCGCAAGCGTAGTCTCCCAAGGTAGGAAAACAGAATTAGAATCGCAGGCCAGTTTATTTAAGAAACAGACAGAAAAGAGAGATGAGGAAAATAGGCAACTACGAGAAATAATCAAAACCCTAACGGAAACACTAAACCAAGACAAAGAGCAAGTTGGGCAGCTAACGAAGCCAACAGTGCGAGCTACGCAGGCGGCGCCAACAAGGCCGGTTCCCCCAATCCAGAGAATAGCCGCCCCCCAGACACAAGACGAGGGCAGCATGGTGGTAGATATGGTAGGCACCACAAAAAGGAAGGCAGAGGGGCACGAGACGCCTCTACCCGAGTGAAGAAACAAGATGAACAGAAAGATTATTGAGGACGAACAAGAGGCACGCCTGAAGGAACACGAGGAAAGCATGCTAACCAAGCTAAGTGCTTTCATAGATAAGAAAGTCCAGGCTATATCAAATCATATGCACGCACTTCTGACCTTACTAGGAGGCGAAGAACGAGCTTATCCCGATCGCGAGCTTCCCGCGAGCCCTGAAGCCCCGTTCTCTCCCTCATTGTGGCCAGGACAGGAAGTATAATTTGGCAGTGGAACTGCAGGGGCTTCAAAAAGAAAAAGGCGATGCTGCGACAGCACATTATAAATCAGGGAGAGCCTCCACTTGCCAAGGCGTTACAAGAAACAGGAAAACTCCCAGTCAAAATTTCAGGGTACCGCACATTTGACAGCGGGAGAGCGGAGGAATCTAAAGTAGCCACCCTACTTAAGGATAACATAGCGGTAATTGAACACGACGCTAGTACGGAAGAAGTGGCGGCCGTACTAGTAGAAATTCTCACCGACAAAAAGAATAGGGGAATCATATTCGATCTGAACGCATACAGCCCCCTCGTCACAAAAAGGCACAGTTCAAGGCCACATTTAGGAAAGCGCTGAGATCAGCAAACTCGTGCACCCTGCTCGTAGTGCGGAACTTTAATGCAAAGCATCACGAATGGGGCTGCGCCAAAATCGGCAGGAAGGGTAGAATGCTATTGGAAGCAATTCAGAAGACAGGACTCTCGCTACTAACGGACCCAAAGGAGCCAACCAGAACGGGTAACAGCATCTGCTGTGACACAACACCGGACCTAACACTAGGGCACAGGACGGGCAAAACATCGTGGAAGAGCACGGCCAAAAACCTCTGCAGCAATCTCTTAATAATCGAAATGCAAATTGATAGAAAACTAGGGGTGCCCGTACATAAGCTAAAGCAAGCCACCGCAACTGACTGGGATAAATCCAGGGATATCAGATCAACAGCAGACTTAGGCGAAGTCGGAGACACAACAGAGTGGACCTTAACCGTCGTTCGCACGTGAAACAAGCCACCGAAACGGTAAAGGAATTGACCTCCCATTCAGATTAGACAACAAGCTAATAGATATGTGGAACCGAAAAACAACCCTCGAGAATAAGCTAAAGCGTCAGAAATGGAACCGGAACCTAAGGAAGAAAATAGCCGAGCACAATAAAGAACTAGAGAACTGCGCATTCAAACTAGAAGAGAAAAGGTGGGATGAAAAATTCGATGAGCTCGAGAAGAATATCAGCCGTCCCAACACGTGGCAGACGCTGCGCCGCCTCATGGACCCCACGAACACCAAAACCCACGCCAACATAGAGCAAATCAAGGCAAGATACAAATTTGACGTAACCAATGAACTGCTCATCGACTGGCTTCAAGAAATCTATATAGGCCCCACATACCCGGTAGCTGATAAAGAATATCAGGGAGCGGAGAATCCGCTATTGGACGAACCGATTCTAGTAGCAGAGGTCAGAACCGCACTCTGACTTCAATAGGAACACAGCACCAGGCCCAGACAAGATTACCTACGGTATGCTAAGGAACTTGGACGATGACTGTGTAGTTCACCTTGCAGTTTATCTCAACAAAGTGTGGGAATCCGGGGAAGTCCCTAAGGACTAGAAACACGCCAACATTATTTCAAACCATAAGAAAGGCAAAATCCCGGGTATAGAAAATCTAAGGCCAATTTCACTGACTTCGCGTCTAGGCCAATTAATGGAGAAGGTAATTCAGACGCGACTAACTCAATTCGCGGAAGAAAAGAACATCTGGCCCAACGAGATGGTAGGTTTCAGACCGTACCTTAGCGCTCCATATACTATGCTAAGGCTCCAACACGATATTATAGACAAACGAAATACCAAATATACGAGAGCAATATTGGGCATAGATTTAACCAAAACGTTTAATAACGTCAGCCTCTCGGCCATCCTCGACGGCCTGTCAGATGTTGACGTTGAGACGAGGACCATCGACTACGTAAAATGTTTTGTCAAAGACAGGACAGCGACCCTGCACATGCAGAGCCTCAGCTCGGAAGAGATTAAATTAGAAGACAGGGGCACCCCGCAAGGAGCCATCTTATCCCGCTTCCTATGTAATTTAGTTATGAAAGACCTCCCGAGCAAGTTAGGAAGGATCGCAGGACTAAATACGAGCGTCTACGCAGACGACGTCAACGTTTGGCTCAATGAGGGCAGCGATGCGTCTACCGAAGAAAGGCTTCAGCCGGCAGCCGACATCATAGACGTCCATGCGAAAAGTAAAGGGCTGAGCTGTTCACCGACGAAGTCGGAAATACTAACCATCAGGCCCAGGTCGAGGACAGACAACGAATCTCCTCCCAGAATCTCAATGGACTTACACGGGAAAGAAATTCAGCAAGTAGGCGAGATCCGAATTCTGGGCATGCTCATAAGCAAAACAGGAAACAACCACACGACTATAGCTAAGCTAGACGCGCACGCAAGCCAAGTGGTAAGCATCATTAGAAGAATCTCGGCCCGAGGAAGGAGGCTAAAGGAGAAGAACAAGTCAAGAGTGGTCCAAGCATTCATCTTGAGTCGGACCTGCTACTCAACCCCATTCCTTAACATCAAAAAAGCAGAAATAAACAAGTTAGACGTAATAATGAGGAAATGCACGAAACGTGCACTGGGACTACCAATCTCGACCTCAACCGAGGCACTAGAGGGAATGGGGGTGCATAACACATGGCTGGAGTTAGTGTAAGCGACGAAAACGGCACAACTAGAACGCCTGAGTCTAACCGAGACAGCACAGCAGATTCTAAACTGGGTAGGACTACAAGGGAACAGAGGAACTAAATACCAGACGTTCTACATTGAGTCCAAAGTTAGGAAAGCCCTCACGGTCGCACCGATACCTAAGAGCACGCACCCAAAACACGATGAGGAAAGACGCCAGCACAGAGCCAAACACTTGGCAACAAAGCTAAGCAGAATGCCACCCGAGACGGTTGCCTTCACAAACGCCGCCCTTGGCAGACACAGAAGCTCCGTCTCCCTGGTAATCAACGGGTCGGAAAGTAGAAAAGGGCAGGATATATACAAGCAGAGTCGACGCCACTGCAGCGAAGGAAGCGGCCATCGCCCTAGCGTGCGTTAGTACGGACGCGAGGGGGATCATAAGCGACAGCAAATCGGCAGTAACAAATTTCTGCTAAAGCAAAATATCAGACCACGCGTACAGCATAATATCGAAATGGAACATAGAGGGATCACCATAACCTGGCACCCCCCTCACCCCAACATAACAGGAAACGAAGGCGCCAAGGCCCTCACCCGAGCGTTCATTATCCGGGGGGGGGGGGGGGGGTAGGGCGGGGGGGACGGCGGCCTCAACCTAACTTTAAGGTCGAGACACTCGCGACCTACCACGAAGTCATAGAGCACTACAGATTAGGACGCCGGAAATATCCACTCCCGCATAGGTTCCTCACATCTGCATAGGTTCTTCACCTCTGCACCTGCCGCCGTCTGCAAGCCAAGAACTACATGCCACCCAGATGGAGATACCTCACGCAAACAGGAAATCCGGAGGACCAATTCTGCAGACTCTGCGATAAAATAGGAACTCTATGACATATCCTGTGGGACTGCAGCAACTCCCCGGCATATAATTTATTCAAGTACGAAGAAGCATGGGGGACCGCGCTTCTTAGCGTAGACCCGGTAGCACAGGCCAACATTGTCCGTCTGGCAGCTGAATCCGCAAACCGCTTCGTCTACTAACCCCTGCCCCTTAGGGTGACAACGGGCTCCATGGACGCCTCGGAGCGGTACCGGAGCTCCGGTGTCACATCTTAGGCACAATAAATGTTTTCACACACACACACACACAATGATTCCTGTTTAATTATATTGTTTAATGGGTCTCTATTACTACGCGTACGTTGTTATGGTACGTGCTGGCGTTCGATGCTGATGTGCAGCAACGTATGCTAACGTATGACGCGCTGTATAGGGCAGTAACTGGAGCTGTCTTTAATTTTAAGGATTTGTCAAAGTGTATGGCAATGTTGTGTTTACTATGATGGTTTTGTCGAAGCGTACGACAATGTAAACAAAATGCGTGTGCCTCTGCTTCTGTCATTGCCAGCACTGTGGAGAAGGACTCCCTCAAGCCATGCATCCTTGAATGGCTTTTCCCTTCGCCTCCCATCTATGTATGTGTGACAGACCAATAAAGAATCAATCAACCAGTGTAATGTGTAGGTCAGATTACCAGTCGATCATTAGTGCCAAGGGAACGTAAGTGTACTCAAGGACACCAGAGCATTAGGTGAGGTGATGAAATGAGGAAATGTGCAGGCACAAGTTCCAATCAGCTAGCGCAAACAGACGTAATTGACGATCGTTGGGAGAAGCCTTTGTCCTGCAGTAGACATAAAAATAAGTTGTTGTTGTTGTTGTTGTTGTTGTTGTTGTTGTTGTTGTTGATGATGATGATGATGATGATGATGATGATGATGATGATGATGATGATGATGATGATGATGATGATGATGATGATGATGATGATGATGATGATGATGATGATGATGATGATGATGATGATGATGATGATGATGTGAGGTAGGTGAGTATGTGACGATAATATAGGGTTGCTAAAACTTTGCTACACAGGGGCACGCTTATGAATCATCTAACTTGTCAGCATATATCTAAAGAACTTATCACATAAGTTGATCTGCATCGTATCTCAATGTGCCGTAGTCCCCAAAGTCAAAAATAGCATTAAATAGCACTCCATGTGCCACGGCATACAATCTGGCCATGGAACAATATTTCACAATACCCTAATGCTACAAAGACGCAATATTTCGCTCAAATAGCAAAGATTGCCCTTTCTGTAAAGCAAACATCCCTCATACGCCCAAATCTCTTGCCCTATAACTATAAGGACCCTGCCCTTGGCGCCAGGAAAATACCTGACCACATGGGCACCTCGCACATCACACAAACTCGCACATCACCTTACCAGCACTGCTCCTAACAGGTTATTTTCTTGTTCGCAGTATTCTGCACCATGCAATAAAGCTGCAAGAAAGCTGTGTTTGTGTGGACCCTTCATTTTGCATCAAAATATAAGCATCAAAACTGGGCGATCTTTACTTTCTCTATTCTTTTTGTCTCAAGAAAAATTTATTGACTTACTCACGTAATGTGGAGCACGATGCCACTTCGTATTGGCCTTCCGAAATCACAGAGTTGGATGACGCTGAAGAAGAAGAAGAACAAGAACAAGCTATTCGAGTGGCAACGCCGAAGAAGACCCTGTGGTGTTGTTTTAGGTTTACTGGACAATGTTCACGTCCGAAACAGACATCGAGCAGTCAGGTAGATCACACCATCCTACAGCTGCTCGTCATCCACTCGTTCCCGCCGAGACAACTTCCCGACCTCATGGATCTGCTCCGGCGCAACTGTCACTGCATCGCTCAACCTCCGAGTGCACTCCTACCCTCGTCTCCTGCCCAGTCATCGCTGCTGTGGTCACTGGTGCCGCCATCTTCCTCCAGTACTTCAAGGCGCCGACAGACGCGAAGTCCAGGCACACAGCACCTCACTCCTATAACACAATCATGGAAGCAATGCTACAGATGCTATCGTTGATGGGCAACAACACCCTCGATTCCTGCAAGGACTTCCATCAGTACACCTGCTCCAATTTCATCGTAGTACACAAAAGAAGTACGTACTTCAACGATCCAGAATCACCAAGTCTCGTCTTGCAAGGTCTGTCTAGTAACGAATCCGGTCGAGCTCTGTTCACCTACTAAAGAAACTGCCTTTTGACTGAGTGGAACCCCATAAGAATCGTCAAGGACACTGTCGGAACCCTTCTGGGAGTACTGTACGTTGCTAGGGACATGACGCCAGTCCAAATTTTCATCCTAGTTTTAAAACTGAACCTGGTATACGGTATTCACATGGACCCGATAATTTACCAAAGGTTTCAAAGAAAAGGACCGGAACTCGTGAATTTACTAAGGGATCGTGAAAGCTGGTACGACGCAGGAAATCCTGATGGCGCACAAGATCTCTTCGTTGTAGCTGATGAATACGAAACATGTGCTCCAAATTTTGATAGCCTGGCGACACAGAGAATATACAATGATGGTCTCTTGGAATTTCGAGCAATATTGAACGTAAGTGTCAACTTCAATCATTTCAAAGACCTGGCAAACACTTTCTGCGTCGTTACCAATAGAGACCTATTATTTGAATCCAACGCCACCATTTAGGGACATATTGTTCATGGCGTATCACCGAGATTTTGGAAGGATATCGTCGAAGAGTTCACAAGGACGCCGATGAGCCAAGTCATCTTGCATTGTTCTGTCGACGTTCTCAAGCACCGCTTCGCTCTTCTGACAAACAAAAGCATGCAACCGGTTACAACGGCGCTGGTTCTGGTTCGCGCGGGCGTTGAGCTCGCTCTGGAATACACGGCCTCAAAAGCAGAAGACATTCATCACTTTGAATTCTGTACATATTCCTCGTACGACTTATATCCCCTTTGGATTCTCAACCATATTATAGCATTTGCCCCTAAAACGGAACACAATGAAGTCATCATGCTCGTCTTCAACGCTCTGGTGGACACAATCGCCACAGAAATAGAAGGAACGCCCGAAATCAACCGCACGTTACCTGTCCGCTATTTGCTGAAAAAAATTAGGCTGCTTCTTACATATCATCTTTACCCATTCAACTTGGTTATTCCACAGCTAGGCAGCAATTTTTTCGCCAATATCCTCAAGATACGACAGCATAGACTTGGTTTGTGGAGTTACAAGGCTCCTTCTGGGATAGCGCCACGAATCGTGTCTAATCTTGGCACGAGGAATGCATTGCGGTCGGGGTGCTTCGTAGTCCTTCCACTGCTGGTGTACAGTGCCACCACATTAGAGCGAATGATGACAGTGCTCCCAATGGCAGTGATAGTTTTCATGATAGCGGACAACCTATGGAACGTGGTGCTCGATACAAACTGGACTCACCTGCGCGACCCTGGCGTCGATAATTTATTTTGCACTGGCAAGGTCGATACTGTCTCAACCGACACCTGGGAGCCAATCATCAAGCACCCACTACATGCCCTCCGCTCCACCGTTCGGGCTCTCAGGATGGCCGATCGGCACAAGAAACAAATCTACTGGGCACAATGGCGCACATCGCTTAGTCAAATCTTTTATTCTTTGCTTGTTGTGTTTTATTACTGCGCCCATACCAAGTATGAAGTTGCATCTCAACAAGAAGAGGTTAACTTTATTCTTTTCCGAAGTGGTGACTTTTCCGACTCGTTTGAATGTTGAGATTGTATGTTGATAACTGCTATAAAGAAGACAGGGTTGATGACTCTTTTGTTTACAGCGAACACAAGGGCTCTAAGCTCAACATTGATCTTCAGGCACAGCAGAAAAGCAAACAAAGCGAGAATTAAAAATGAAGAAATCACGAAGAACAAGATTAGCAATAAAAATATTCCGCCTGTACAATAAAAGCTTATGACTTTAATATGCCTACTAATATATCTTATGTTGGTGTCGGAGTGTTAACGTAACTGTAAGTGTCACTGTCCTGCGCCTACGAAGTGTCGCCAAAGGGAGTAGTTGCCTACCGTACCGGGGTGTCACAGGAAGGATGAGCGTCCCCACGCCGTCGTCCGTAACTCCCTAACGATAGCGGCTTGTTGAATATGATTGTAATACACCTCATGTGCACCTCATACACCTCATACACCAAATTCCAAAGCCGTCTTCTTGGCTTCCGGAAATAGCCCCACGAAAGCACGGACAATAAATAAGAGGCCTTCTATTGCGCCCACGAACGCCGGTTGTGGTCCAAAGGCCAAGTCAGACCCCAGACTTGTCGAAACTCAACGAAACATTTTCTTCAAGTAAGGCGGTTACATGCACACATGCACACTTCGGCGAGACACATCCCAATGCGACTCAGATGGGTGTTACCAAAGCTCAGAAAAAAAATTGGAGGAAGCTTAAGCTTCGCCTTTAAGAGTGTTACGCGATAGCATTCAAAAACCCCTGTTTTTCATGCATCCCGGCAACTGCAGCTTATGTAACCGTAACGTTTACCGGGAAACACTGGCAGCGAACGCTATGCACGAAGAATTGCTTTCTGTGAGAAACACGACCTTCTGCGTGGGCGGACCTCTTGTTATTGTTTTGCACTTTTATTATTTCAGTGTGAGAGGAGCTAACAGAAAAGACTTGCGCTGTCGGTGGCTTTTATTGTTTATTACCTTTTTTGTGGGCAGCCGTTCTCAAATTCTGAGGAACAACTTTGTAAAGAATGCAACACAAGGTATGAGCGACTTTTGTGGTAGAAGAGTGGTTGGTTGTGCGTGGTAGGAATTTGGTTCAAATCGTTTTTGCCTAAGAGACTTCCGACGCAAAATGCCGGTTTTCTGCGACACGGGGTCCTTAACGCTATCACATTCAAATGAACGACAAGCACTGGGAATTCAACACGTAAGGTGCGGAATGAATAGGAATACCAACTGTCCACTCGTATTCACTCTTGCTGGTCTTGAGCCAGACGTCCTCGGCGTAACTGTTGGCAAATCTCGCACAAGGGACTTCTTTCAGAAATGCAGACGCCTGAAGAACTCATCCGCTATGTTGTCGGGGAGTGCCCGTCCTCTCTAGACGGTCGGTCTAAGCGTCACATCTCTTCATCACCGCGGTCTGATTCACCCACTGATTCACGCAGGGCGCTTTTATCGCCTTCGTTCCTCGACCTTTCTCACGCAGCCGTGCCTGCCATAGCATGAACAAAACCGCTTTCCGCCGCGGCCACTGAAACGTCTTCGAGGAGGGTGGTCACTCATCCGTTGCCGCGCGCTCACGCTGCAGCCCACACGCAAGGGGACACGGCGAGGCCCTGTCCCCTTGCATTTGCTGCTACTCTAATACCGGACTCGCGAAACACTATTGCGTTAGTAATCTTCCGGTGTAGATGGACGGGCCGCAAACGCGCAAATTCTGGCGCCGATCGGATAGCGACAGTCAGATGCGCTGCAGCCGCTCCACTCGTCTGCTGACTTAAAGAGGGACACGATATGGCAGCTTGACATATTGCCAGTCGCTACGCTTGCAGCCCACAACGCAACAAAGTCGATTCAGGGTGCTCACGAAAAGACAGACCAACACTGTCCGCGAAGCTCTCGTCAAGACGGCGCACGTTGTAACACAAGCAGACGACGCTTGCTGTGTGCCGGAAGTGCTTAAGTGTAGCGAGAAATTTTTCTTATTCATTCTCTTTCGCTTACTTTCTTTTTATAGAAACAAATTAACTAACATTCCAACTATTACGAGCATCATTTGTTCACTATAAAGGTGGAAAAATTATCTATGACGCGCCCTGGGCACCCAATCGAATAGTTCGCCTTACTGACGTCAATTCGGTGATTGACGCCATATAGAGTAGGCGCGGCTGAAAATTCTGCCGAGCAGTGTGCTGCTATCGGCAGCGATGTACATTTTTTAAAATCTTATAATCAATTACACGCTTTACGCGGAGCACTTGGATGCGTCAATTAATGATGAGAAGGACCTACTCTAACGGCTCAGTATGTATGTACAAAATCGTCCAAATCGTTTCAGAGTCCCTTTAAGAGGAAGCTAATAGCTCGGGTGATGCTATCTAAATACATCTGAAAGGATAATTCGTTTTTCTCGGCAACCACTGCACCAAATTTGGCTAGGTTTGTTGCATTTAAAAGAAAAAAACATGAAATCTAGCGTTTCTTTGTGCCGAATTTTCATTTATGTCGTCAATATTGTATAAAAAGTTAAGAAAAAATCGAACATTTTCGGAAAACGAAGCTATCAAGTTTACAACTTTGTAACTCAGCAATGAAAAACGATGTCACAAATATGTGAACTATATCTAATATTACATTTAAACGGACAAAACTGATGTGTTACACATGAATCTCAAAAAATACGTTAACTTGGAAATACATATTTTCCACAGCCCTTGTACACAACATAATAAATTCACAAAAGATATATAATGCCTGATTGAATTTCTCCACTTTCAATGATCTAATGGATGCCGTTTACAGAACCGCGATATCTGTTGTTGATGCAAAGCTATCAATTTGTAAAGTTCGTGCTTCTATATTTTTCAAACTTTCGCCTTTTGAAAATTTTTTAAAGACAATTCACGCCCTAAATCGAAATTCTGCTTCAAACAGTCAGTAGAATTTAACTCTATCTCTGAAATGCAACCAATTTCATTAGAACAGGTCCAGTGGTTATCTCAGAAAAACATTTTTGCGTTTTACATGTACTTCAATAGGCCGTGTCGAAGCTGGGACCAAGCTAAAGCTTCCGCTTAATGATCCGTATGGTAAGTCCCCAAGGGCCACGATGAGGCTCCCTCCGAACCCCCACCAGCCCTCCTCGTCAGTGATCACCAGCACTTTTCTGAGTGTTTCGATGTTTTGGCATGGCGTGAATTTCTTGTGGTTCCAGTAATGTCAATGCCCGCGCTTGGTTCCGATCTGTTAGCCGCACGGCGTTTCTAAATTAATGTTACTGCGCCACTTCACTACTACCATCATAAAGCACCTGATGAAATGCTTGGGAGTAACAGATATGTCATCAATGGCTGATTCATTAGCATGATTGGGACGACCTGGCTGCGTGTTCACGGGCAGTTCATTACGTTGATGTAAAGTACGATGGCTTATCCGTCTACGATGGTGCGTTTGGATTGATTTTCTGTCTCTTCACTACTTTCCTTTTCCTCGGGCACTTCTGCGATGCTATTTTCTTTACCATCCTCAAGAGACTTGCTGGAACAACTGGTCTCCATTGCAGATGGATCGTCTCCGGTCGCATCGAGAACCTCCGTGGTATCAATTATATGTTCTTGCAAGCTTTCATCTTGAGGCCACGTTCCATGTCGTGACTTGAAGGCGTAAGTTAAGACACATTCTTCTGCGGTGTGGCCAAAGTACTGGCCACAACGTGGGATCTTGCAGTTGCGATGGACGTGCCTAATCTTGTTACAGCTGAGACAAAGCGGGGGCCTGCCTGGAATCGATACAAAGCTCTGCACTCCCCAGACAAATAGAAGATGTGGGAAGTCACCTACACTGATTCCATCGGCAAGAGACACAAGATCACAATTTTTGATACGCATTTGTTCCATCTTCGATGCTCTCCAGCTTTCAGCTGATTGGACCGCTTTCCCGTAAGCCTGGAGCGCATGTCGAGTGTGGGCGTTTCCCAAATGCTCAGGTATCCATAAAAGCTTCATTTTTACTTCCGTTTGCTCACGGTCGACGACGATGCAGCGTGTGCCTCTCACTGATAATTCCCTGCTCGTGACTAGCTCTGGTTTTGTCCATGTTGACCTGCACGTCACCATCCACACGTGCAACATCTGAAATCGGCCGATGGAACTCATTTCTTTTAGGTCAATAAGATTCTCAAGGGCGTCTTGAAAGTCCTAAGGCCAGCTAAGTCAGCATGCGGGAAAACGGAGTCGGCTGCCAGCTTACCGGTAACAAGACGAGGTAGCACAATGCGGAAGTCATCGATGCTGGCTGAAGCCTGAGCAGCAGCTTGGCCTGGGGCCGATATATCCTTTGAAGCGGGGCACATGAAAAACTCGACCGCTCGGAACGCAGTATCCATCTTCACGCTACAGACGCACGCATCGATAAGCGGTATACAACACGCTTATACATCTTTCATGGGCGAAAGAGTGCGTTAAGACGCTTGGCGCGTTTATATTTGTCCTTACCGACGGGAAATTATAATGGAGGCGACAGCTTGCGTGGGCAAGGTGCGCGCTGAAAACGCAGCCAATGTGAGAACTCCTTCTACAGAAGAGAAAAGCTCCTGAAAAGAACACAAACGTACGTGAGCGCGTCGGCAGGCAAATTATGCGAGAAAAAAATGCACGTCATTTCTTTCATTTACCAAACATAAGATTGGTGGTTACAAAAAATTGCCTGGGGCTTAGCTAAGGTTAAGCCTGGATAACTCGAAGCGAGAAGGTTCGGTGATGCTTACGGTTTAACCTATGGATATGCTTATAGTTTAAGTTATGGATGTGCTTACGGTTTAGCTTGTGGTTATTATTTATGATTTAGCCTATGGTTATGCTTACGGTTTACTTATGGATATCCTTTGGTTAGCTTATGGTTATGCTATACGTGTGCCTTGTGTAGTTATGCAAATTGCTTATCAATGATATATACCATAAGTTATGCAGGATTATTAAACTTCTTTATTCATCATCGTTGGGCACATTGTCTGGCGATTTCTGTACAGGCCTAAACACAGCTCTCTGTATCGGCAGTATCACTCTCTTCTCCTTCCATATTGAATGCGCACGCCTATTCTCTGGCAAGCGGTTATATCGTCGGCCTCCACGATAAACACGCGCTTGCGGCGAACGTCAAACGATGACGCATAGGGCGCTGCAGTGGCCACCTGCGCCGACTCCGAACACGATTAGGGAGCCAATTCCGACATACGCCGGCTCGCGCGTGTTGAATAGCGTAGTGAAGCTCTTCGCTTCAAAACTAGCTTATTTGGAGATATTAATAGTGCGCGTCGTACTCTTTGGAGTTGCTTATCTCTTGAAATACGGCAGTCTTGGTTTTGAGGGCAGAGTGCACAGGGTTACAGGTTGTCTCAGCCAAGTTTAGCTACAGTTCAAAAATACGCGAATACCATGTTGCCGGACAAAACCAAGGTAATGTTGTTTGCCGTCGCTTGGTGATGCTCAATTTATATTTTTCATTGCGCCTAATTACGTAATTTGTCTTAAATAATTAATCAACCTCCAAAATATTATAATGAGATGGAAAGTGTCCATGAGAAAATTGTAGAATGACATGAAAAACTCGCGATACAGCTTACTGTTGCTCAATACGTGCCTCATAAAAATGTTTTTCCGAGCGCCAAAGAAGTCCGCAAATGCACGCAAAATTGCCGCACGACGGCATGCTCGGGGAACTTTGCGTGCATTCGCGAGCTCCTAACACGCTCGGAAAAGCACTTACTTATTTACAGAAGACAAGGGGCGCCATGTGCACATATGCAGAAAAACAGAAAATAAGCACACGGGGTATTTCCTTCCTTTGTTTCGAGGTCGTTAGTTGGAGATTCTGCTACGGCTAAATGTGTTCTTTAGCCAGGATATTTATAACATGTTTACATCTTACCAACATGCGGTGCAATTGTTCAAAGAACCAAAGCGAATCAGAATCCAAGGTGATGTCTTAGTGGCTCCGGCGTTGCGCTCCTGAGAAGCAAGATGTCGATGATTTCCCGCCGCAACAGCCCCATTTTGCTGACAGAGATACCGAAGAGGTCGATGTACACCGTGCACCGGGTACACGTTAGAGAATCCCAGCTAGTCCAAATAATCCGGAACCCTCCGTCAAGACGCGCTCATAATCAAATCGTGGTTCTGGCACGTATAGCCCAATAATATTTTAAAACTTCGAAATAACACGGCCGAACCCACCTCATGATAACTGTCGACGGTAACGTGATTAGCATTCACGCAATGTTGCGACACACAGTTATGCTGTATGTTTACTTAAAATCTATAGTGGTCGTTGTGAGACTTCTGTCGCTTCGGATATATGCGAGGCACACATCGCTGGTATCCGCTCACATTGCTTTGGTACACGCTTGCCAGAATGATCCATTAGCATGGCGTGATGATGACGACGGTACAATGACGTAGTGACGACAATGGAGTGACGTCGATGAAACGACAAAGGCGGTATGACGATGAAGGCACGACGACAATGAAATTACGATTCTAAAATGATGACGACGGTAAAACGATGCCAGTATGGCATGAGGGCAAGGGAATGACGAGTGAATGACGACGATAGCGTGACGACGACTTCATGACGGCAGCAGGATGACGAAACTAGAATGACGACGACGGCATAGCACGAGTCTGATGACGAAGTTAGAACGAAGTTAATGGAAGCACCATGACGGCGTCACGACGGTGGTACGACAACGAATGCATGGCGATGACTGTGTGAAGACGACGCAGTGATAGCGATAGCATGATAACGGTTGAGGACAATGGGGAGACGACGACTGTATAACCAAGGCTGTACAAGGATGATGGTGTGATGACGACAGCATGACGAAAGTCGGATGACGAAGCTGGAGTGACGACGGTAAAACGACCACGAGCACATACTTGGTAACGCATAGTTGATAACTTGGGCCACTGGATGAGCATAACAGCGGTGACAATCGCGGCGCGGCGAAAGTCCGATGATTAAGTTGCAATGACGACGATGGAGCGGCCAGAAACGGCTTCGCGGCGACGGTGTAAAAACGAATGAACGACGACTGTGTGACGATGATGGTGTGATGACGGTAGCATGACTTGATGAGAATAATATAGCTGCAATTACAACGATGCGACGGCCACGACGGCATCACAACCACGAGCACAAATTGTGCCACTACGTCGGCATAGAAAGCGCGTCGACGACGGCATCAATTGAGGGAGAAGATAAAGCTGGAGTGACGACGATGGAACGATTACAACGGCGTCATGATCACAACACATACGTAATGTCCCATGCTGACTGGAATCTTGGGTCACTGCGTTGGCGAACGAAAGTAGATAGATAGATAGATAGATAGATAGATAGATAGATAGATAGATAGATAGATAGATAGATAGATAGATAGATAGATAGATAGATAGATAGATAGATAGATAGATAGATAGATAGATAGATAGATAGATAGATAGATAGATAGATAGATAGATAGATAGATAGATAGATAGATAGATAGATAGATAGACGTACCTCATTTTGTTACAAATTATATTAACTTCTAAAAGACCGAAAGTGCAATTGCTTCGAAAACTGCTTTTCGGCGTCAATATAGTGAGTCTACAGAAGTGTTTGAGCTTATCGTGTTTTTTTTATTTATTTGGCAATCTCTTCAATTCCATTGTGCAATGATGTACAAGTGTAAATCTACGTACACGACAATGCCTTTTTTTTTTTTTTGCTTAGGCCAGTGACATTCGCCAAATTGGATAGAACACTACGATCACAACTAGAAAAACTAGAAAAAGAAGTTGTGGAAGCAGAAAAAAAAACAGGTGCTGAACTTGTGTGCCGCCGACATATGTAAAAGAGCCCTTTGCCAGGAAAACATCGCTTGCTGTAGCATAAAAAGTAAAACTGCTACATCCCTAGACGGCGGAAAGCCCTAATTGAGGGTCTACAAAAAAAATCCTTCCCATGATGTCGCGAACTGAAGGCTAAAATTTAAAGCGGCAATTTTTCACTGTGAAAAAACTTATATTCCTACGACATGTAAGCGGTCAAGGCGAAGAAATCCTCGGATAACGCGAGAAATTATTCATATGAAACGGAGGATGAAAAGAATCCGGAAGCGTAAATGCGATTCAACAGTAATAAATCAATATAACCACGAATTTAAAAGCTTGTAACGGCAAGCAAGAAATAATTTTTTTTCACACACTTTCTTGACAAAGCAACCGAAAATATTTTGGCGTTACCTTGCTAAGCCGCACAGTCCAATCCGTAAGATGGAAATCAATAGCATCGTTACAGAAAATACGCACACAGTAGTTAACTCATTCAATTCCTTTTTTCCAATCTGTATTCACCTAAACATGCCCAGTCCAAGTACCGCTTCTTCAACGTGACTCGGCTTTGCCGGAAATCGAGATTACCGAACGAGGTATCTTGAACCGGCTTTTACAACTAGATTTTAAGAAATCCCCGGGCCCGCAAACCCACCTAATTCATTGCCGTCTTTGCCACAACCTCGTGAATTTGTTAACATATGTTCAGTACTTCTCTAACTCAACTAGTAACGTTGCCGACCAGGAGATCCAATAAGAGTACCAGCATCCTCGACCTACTACTAACTACTCGAGCAGATTTTGCTACCGCTATAGCTTACACACCGAGAATCAGTTATCATTATTTACTTTCTTTTTCATTTAATGCGTACTATCCTAATGCAAACAAATAAAGAAAACGATACGGTACTAGAGGAAAGCAAATTTTGACATGATTACCAGTGAACTTGCAGATTTCTCAAACATCTTCTTATGCAATTTGGATACCCGTTCAGTGCAGTCAAACTGGGATATGTTTGTATCTGAAGGCCGACCGTCTAACAAAGAAAGATATCCCTAATCGCTTTATCACTTCAAACGCACATGCGCCGTGGCAAAATGCTTGTATCAAACGGCTATCTAACCGAAAGAAACGTCTCTGTAGTGCCGCCAGATGATTGCCTACAAATCAACCCCGCTGGGTTGCGTACAAATCTGCATCGACCACCTGCATAGGTGCGCTCAATTCCGCAAAAGATAACTTTCTTACTAACGTTTTGCCGTCTACGTTACCAACTAACGCAAAAAAATTTCGGCGAGTCATTAACCGACCGTCCGACAACCATATTTCCTTGATTGACTCATCCGGCAACCAGATTAGTGAAAACCTTGGGGCACTGTTCTTAACGAATCTTTCATTGCAAATTTTTCTGTGGATAGCCATAATGAATTAGCTATTGTGAGCTCACACAATTATTTTCCTAGGTCACCAGTGATTGTTGAACCACTTGGCGTCTTACGACTGATTGAAGCACTTAAGAATGATTCTTCTCTTGATTACGAGGGTATTAACACAAAATTATTGAAAATACTAGTGCTTACAGTTCCATTATACCAACCAAAATTTTCCAGCAGTCCCTGCATCCGTCTACACTTCCCAGACAATGGAAAATTGGGAAGGTCGTTCCACTGCATAAATCTGATTATAAAAACTGCTCAACTAATTACCGCCCTATTTCTTAACTAGCATTTGCTGTAAACTGCTCGAGCACAAAATGTTTACTAACTTCGTTAATTTTTTTAATCTAATTCAATTTTCACGTCAGCACAGCACGGCTTCCAGAGAACATATTCATGTGAAACACAGTTAATATCCTTTACTAATCACTTACATCAGATTTTTGCTCAATCATCGCTTGCCGACTGAATTTTCCTGGACTTTTCGAAAGGTTTGATAACTTTGATAAGGTTTGCCATAGACTGTTACTTTACGAACTGCACCAACTAAATTGTGATGGTAACGCCTTAAAGCGGATTGGAAGTTTCATCACTTAGAGCTCGCCTCTTTATTACTACACCCCTAGCTCACCACTTTATTATCGTAATAAGATTCCTTTGGGTTCTGTTAACCATTACAAGTACCTAGGAGTTCACATCACGACTAATGTAACTTGGTTGCTACATATTGAGTACATTATTAAACATGCTAACCACATGCTCGGCTATTTACGTCGTAACTTTTGTATTGCTCCATGTGGCTTCAAGTTCCAGCTTTATAAGACACTAATACTCCCTAAACTGGAATATGCTACAGCGGTGTGGGACCCCAGCTATGACAATCTATTAACTTCCATTGAACTTGTCCAGAATAACTCCGTTCGTTTTATACTGTCTAATTATAAGAGAACTGCGAGCATCTTCGCCGTAAAAACTTCCCTAGCATTCCCATCTTTACCATCTCGCAGAAAAGTTTCTCGTTTAACACTGTTTCACAAGTTGTATCACACCTATTTCCTACATGAACAACTACTCCTTCGCCCACAGTACATGTTCCGCCGTATCGATCATCATCACAAAGCATGTATTCCATTATGCAACACAAAGGCCTTCTTGAACTCGTTATCGCCTTGCACGTCAAAATAATGGCACGAACTTCCCGTTGACATTGTTACTTTTGATAATAATCATATATTCCATGATGTATTAGCTAACATTGTATAAATGCGAGCTTTATTTGTACGAACTGTACTAACTAGCTTTCTTTCGTGCAATTAATTTCGTTCAATTATTTCTGTGTACATTGTATAATTACGAGCTTCATTTGTATGAATTAAGTGTACTGTCTGCTTTTTGGTCAACAATGTTTTTGTATAACATCCCACTCCCCTCTGTATTGCCAATTGGCCCTGAGGGTAAAATAAATAAATAAATAAATAAATTGCGAAACGGTGACGACCAATACTATACAGCTCTGTTCGAAACACTTCACGCGGGACTTCTTTCTTCCGGGAGAGCAGAACATTGCTTTCAATATCTTGCTGGCGTTTCAAATCGCGCAGTGTGCTTTCTTTAGGCAGGGGCATAAATAGATTATAGTAATCCCCGTTCAGGCTTCATGGGGCTTTGTTCGTTTATAGTTTCAGCCCCGGCATTACTGTTACTAATTTGTTAAAGGGCCCCTCACCAGGTCTGGCCATTTTGAGCATACATTGCGCGATAACGATCGTGTCTGCAAAGTATTACATCGCTACGCGCCGCGGAAAGATCTGAAATTTCAATTCGAACGCCGTTTTCGTTCTCGCGGCCGCCGCGCTTCAAGCCGGAGGATGACGTACTCCCGTCCCTGCGCCTACGTACTCGAATCCGCAGTGTGACGTCGCGCGTGGTGACATGCGACTTCTGAGAATTATTCAAGGCACCATCTGTTATCTGTGCGATCTGTTGCTTGAATTGACGAATTGAAGTTTAGAGAAATAATAAAACACACAGGCGGAATGTCTGCGTGTTTTTTGCTTTACTTCGCACCGAAGCAAAAAAGATGTACTTCCGCTTAGTCTGCTTGTTGCCAAGGTCGTGCGGTCACGTGCGCAGGTACCAAGACTATGCCATTTTCTGCTGTGTTCCAGCGGCGTGATCATGCGCTGCGATCCGCTTGTTCCGCCTCAGTATTCGTGTGGCACGGAATTATACCGCTAGTCATGTGTCCTTGTGCACAGCGCGCAAAATCGTGCGCTGCGCGAACGTGACAACGGCTCGCGCGACACGCCGTCGGTGGAAGCGCGTTACGCCAAAAAGAAAAGCGCGGAGAAAAAAAAATGAAGGCGAGGCCTCTGACGTAAGCGTCAGGCGATCCTCGAGGTCCGGTATGGGAAAACGCAGGGAATTAATTTCGCTTGCGGACGCTACACGGGGCGAGTGGAGAGAGCGTATTGCTTGGCAATGGAGCCCTCCTGCTGAAGTCGTCGGTTTGCGACACTGAAATATTTCTATCTTGGCCATTAATGAGCCTAATTGAAAAAGTTTTGCCGCAGAACGCCCTCTGCAGAACATGTAACAAAGTCTAGCGTGTAACCAATATTTGCTATGGGGCCTGGTGAGGGGCCTTTAAGCGGCTGGAATATTCTCGCTAGTGTACTTTTGTCTGCATGAACCGTATCAGGAAACATAACCGGCTCGGATAGTCTGAATCTGATCATCACACATGTTATGCCACGAGGCGACAAATCGTTTTCAGAGCCTGCTTCAGTTTAACGGTGCAAGCAGAAGATGCTGTTTTCTTATTCAACGCGTCAAGTTGCCAGTTTATTTGGTCGCAAGAAATTTAGAAGCAAGAGCAAAACAGTGCGCGTTCCAGCTTTGAAGCGTTCGGCCTGCGCACAGCGTCGCTAATCTGCTTTCCGACGCTGTGCACAAACCTAAATTCCATTACAACTGGTTCAGTTCCTTTCTAAGTCATGCATTTACACTAATGCAAGAATCTTCGCCCAAAATAATGCCTTCGCTAAATTTTGGAAACCTGTTGGAAGAAAGTCAACTTGGTCCGATTGGTTGTTATTCAGTTTTCACGTTTCATCAGGTTTGAGAACTTGTACGGGTGGCAGGTGTCTGCTGTGTTAGCAATCCCGGGCCCTATCTCCAACGCTGCGTACTCCAAGCATGAATAAGCACCAGTCATAGGAGGCTGACGACCTTGTCACACTTATCAGCTAACTATAATAAGAAAGGTGTGGCCCCGACTCAAACACGGAATCCTGATTTGTGTTTGCGTCGGTGGTTACCGCCTCATTGTGGTATCCTGGCCAACAAAAAAGCAGATTAAGTGGCATGCAGAGGTATTCAACACCAAAACTATAAGCGGATTTAATTCACTAGATCTGATGCTTCAAAACTAGCTAAAAGATTTACTTCTGAAGAAAAGGATCAGCTCTGGAGCTTGCCGACTTACCATTACCCTTTACTTAATGGACCCACATCTCAAAATCGAGACTCCCAACCAGCAATCCTCGCCATCTGGAATCTCTATATCATCGCCCCCGCGTGAACATCGCCTATGCAAACGGCTTACCGTACCGCTTCCGTAAAGTGACGGGTCCACACTGTAACTGTGGCTCGATTGAAACCATTGAGCGTATTCTGTTGGAGTGTCGAGGGTATGTCTAGTAGCCTGCGTTCTATGAACATAGCATGCATTCACTTACACAGAGACCTTTACCATTTGACTGTGTCTTAAACCCTTTAGCCTACCTCACATAACAGAGGCCTGCGATGAACGTTTTATTTACATATCTAGAAAACATTAGTCAACTCGAGAAACTTGAGTTCTACTGTGTCACACTTATACACTTTTTACGCGGCTAATTCGGTGACCTCATTGTAGGACAGTGCGTACAGTGAAGTACTGTACCATTGTACGCCGTTGCCCATGAATCAGAAAACTCAGCGCCCAATTTTTTTAGCATATTCTTTTTTTCTGCGCCTCTCTCCTTCTGTCTTCTTTCCCCACTTCCCTTCTCCACGCAGATTAGCATTTCAGCGATGTCTATATACCGGCTAAATCTCTGCCTTTTCTTAAAGGGTTCTCTCTCTCTCTCTCTCTCTCTCTCTCTCTCTCTCTCTCTCTCTCTCTCTCTCTCTCTCTCTCTCTCTCTCTCTCTCTTTATCCCAAGATACGCTGACGATGTAACGTTACCGTTTTTACCCTAAGTGCAGAATATCCGCATTCAACTTCTGAAAGCAAGACAGATGTTACTGCCTATATATTGTGAGGTGCTATATGTGATATACAACACCAGTTGCAGTGCGGATTTGCCTATGAAGGTCGAAAACAGTCGAGTGTCGCACCTGAACCCGTGCCGCAACGCCGCGAACAAGTGCTTGCACCTTTCGGAGGCCCGCTACGCACAAACAGCCTTTTTTAAAACCTCCGGCGCACTTGCAAGGCTCTTTGTCTCTTAAAAACAAACTGATGCAGCTCGCTGGGCAGGCCGGACGATGGGCAAGAAGGACGAAGCCTGCACGCACAGCGCAGCGATTTTCACGGTTTTGTCGCTGAAGTATTTGAGAACGATCAAAATAATCTAATCGGTAGTAAGGACGCTTGCGGCTTCGTGACAAAAACTCGATTTGACTACGCGAACGAAAAAGCGTGAGCGCAGCACTATAATCGAAAGAACTAGATGTTGTAGCCATCTTTGTTTATTTGGACAGCGTTGCCAGCACAGGTAACGTATTTTCGAGTTGCCAATAGATTTAACATTGGCCAAGATTCTGTATAACGTTGTAACCGAACCAACCAGTGTATATCATCAAGTCATCGTCGCTACAGGCGCTTTAACGTAAACCTGTTAAAAACTGTTCTATTATAATTCTACAATAAGCCCTCCGCGATTGGTCAAAAATTTCCTGGCCATCCTCGCTTCGCCCGTCTGTCACGCGACGTCACTAAATACGCGATAGCTCCCATTCTGATATGCGGGGCCACACTGATTATGCAGGATTAGACCGAACGAAAGAAAAGCAATCATTTTAGATTCGACGGCCTTTCGACATTAGCCCTATGCTGTTTGATTAACAGTTCTTGGGCCGCGCCCACTTGGCCTGTCTGTCCCACGGCGTCACACAATCGCGAGAATGCACCGCATGAAAGTGGAGTGTACGCGTTACAGATGCATTAATATGCCGAACAAAAGTGAATTTTTCCTGGATAGCCGTTGACTGCCCCGTTCCGGAGGGAATAGAAGATGGCTCCCCAGCCGATCACTCAGGCACCGCCTACTGGCAGCTGCCGGAAAGAATGCACTTATTTGCGTATAACAAAACATCTTGCGTGGCACTATAACGTTATTCAGCCCTTTCGCCTGTGTCGCTGTGTCGCTGTGTCTGTGTCGCTTTACCTTCAAAAAATTACCTTGAGTCTTGTAAGTTCTCGTGCTTTGCAGTTCTTAAGTAGAGAATATACCTACATTTTGGAGACTGGGCTGCATTTTTGCTCCAGCTTTTTTATTCATGGTTAAGCGAAGCACGGAGCGCTCTAAACGAGGTGAGAGACAGCGTACTCTCAGCGAACGCTTGTGTCTCTTATGTAGAGTAAACACCCGAATAAATTATTAAATACAGCCTGAACACACAAAAACGAAGCAAGCGAGACCGTTTCTACAGCGCGAACACAGTCACTGCGGGGAGCTGCAACTCGTATGCTACCCAACAAATGTCGTCGCTTGGGGACCGCGCTCCATGACCTGTGTTACAGGCGGTGTAGCGCAAGGTTTTACCTTTGCGTTTCAAGCACTTTTGAGTTTCAAGCACTTTTTGAGTTTAAAAAAAACTAGCGTATTTATTCGAATTTCAATCGATTTTTTTTCTTCAACATATTACCTAAAACATGATATCGACGTGTACTCGGAACCAAGGAATCTCAACCTCTAATCTTGAGCAAAGCTAGCAAAAGTATCGCGCTAGCAGAGTTCCTCCGTCGCACCCACCTTAATCTACAGGCTTAATCCGGACAGGCCGCCATTGGAATATGAACCTGGCAACGTTTAACGCTAGAACGTTATCTAGTGAGGCGAGTCTAGCAGTGCTATTGGAGAAATTAGAGGGCAGTAAATGGGATATAATAGGGCTCAGTGAAGTTAGGAGGCCAAACGAGGCATATACAGTGCTAAAAAGCGGGCACGTCCTGTGCTACCGGGGCTTAGCGGAGAGAAGAGAACTAGGCGTCGGATTCCTGATTAATAAGAATATAGCTGGTAACATACAAGAATTCTATAGCATTAACGAGAGGGTGGCAGGTCTTGTTGTCAAACTTAATAAGAGGTACAAAATGAAGATTGTACAGGTCTACGCCCCTACATCCAGTCATGATGACCAGGAAGCCGAAAGATTCTATGAAGACGTGGAATCGGCGATGGGTAGAGTGAAAACGAAATACACTATACTAATGGGCGACTTTAATGCCAAGGTAGGCAAGAAGCAGGCTGGAGACAAGGCAGTGGGGGAATATGGCATAGGCACTAGGAATATGCTCACTGACCTGGAGAGGCAAAGCAGAAGAGTGGGTCTAAAAATTAATCTGCAGAAAACTAAAGTAATGCTTAACAGTCTCGGGAGAGAACAGCAATTTACAATAGGCAGCGAGGCACTGGAAGTCGTAAGGGAATACATCTACTTAGGGCAGGTAGTGACGGCGGATCCGGATCATGAGACGGAAATAATCAGAAGAATAAGAATGGGCTGGGGTGCGTTTGGCAGGCATTCCCAAATCATGAACAGCAGGTTGCCATTATCCCTCAAGAGAAAAGTATATAATAGCTGTGTCTTACCAGTACTCACCTACGGGGCAGAAACCTGGAGGCTTACTAAAAGGGTTCTACTCAAATTGAGGACGACACAACGAGCTATGGAAAGAAGAATGATAGGTGTAACGTTAAGGGATAAGAAAAGAGCAGATTGGGTGAGGGAACAAACGCGAGTTAATGACGTGTTAGTTGAAATCAAGAAAAAGAAATGGGCATGGGCAGGACTTGTAATGAGGAGGGAAGATAACCGATGGTCATTAAGGGTTACGGACTGGATTCCAAGGGAAGGGAAGCGTAGCAGGGGGCGGCAGAAAGTTAGGTGGGCGGATGAGATTAAGAAGTTTGCGGGGACGGCATGGCCACAATTAGTACATGACCGGGGCTGTTGGAGAAATATGGGAGAGGCCTTTGCCCTGCAGTGGGCGTAACCAGGCTGATGATGATGATGATGATGATGATGATGATGATGATGATGATGATGGCTATAGCTCGGAGATTATCGATACTGCCGTTGAGGAAAGCTGCACATTGAACACACCGATGACCACGTCGGTTGCGGTGCCGCGGTGACTCGCATCATACGACAAGCACGATTCTTGTAGCCGTTCCGACGAGGAGGGAGCTTACGGCACCGGCTAGCGACATATATAGTAGCCTATCTTACGGCCAATAATGGTGTGTCATGACCAAAGTTTTTTTTTTCTAGACAGATATGGGGGGGGGGGGGGAATCGAAATATCTTCGAATTTCTCTTTTTTATATCTCGACGAATTCTATATATAGTGGTGGTGCAATATTCGTGTTCGACCTATCTTCGGGTAAAAATGGCACGCACAGAACCCATACAGCACTAAACGAGCAAGACCCAAGTTACTTTATGGGGTGGCGTCTTACTCGTAATGCCTAGCCAACGTCTTTGTTTGCCGCAAGATTGTGGCAAAGTGCGTTCAAAACTCGATATGAATTCTGGGGATTTACGTGCCAAACCCACCATTTGATTATGCGCCGCGCCGTAGTGTGGGGACTCCGGATACATTTTGACCACCAGGGGGCAGTTAACACGCCCCCAAAGCACCGGGCAGTGCCGTTCTTGCATTTCACCCCCATCTAAATGCGGGGGCCTTGGTCGGGATTTTATCCCGCTACCTCGTGCTTAGCAGTGCAACAGCGTAGCCGCTAAGCCACTGCGGCAGGTACGCTCAAAACTACAGCCCGCTCCACCCCATGGTGAGATGGCTGGTCATCCCTGTTGAAGTTCACAAAAAAGAAATAAGCATCGCTCAGTCTTGGGAAGTACCTGAAGACAACGGTGGAGAGAAAACTTTCAGTAACGCGCACATTAGCATCGGAAATCTTGGACCTCCACTATAACAACCCTCATTGGGGTCGGCATTGTGAACGTTGGATATGCTATACGAAATTCATTAAGCGATTTACGTCGCATCACGTATCAGGAAAGGCGAAGTACTTCTTGGAGTCGTGTCGCCAACGTCACTAGAATAAAGTGATAAATGCAAGGCGAATGAAGTTACAAATGGCAACATGATGCTTGTTTCGTCTATTTATTATGTGCGCGCTTATTACGGGACTCATCCGTTCATAATGTTGCCCGCATATAACGCTCATGAGCACTCCCCGTTAAAAATTTTTTTCAAACGCCCCACTTCACCAACACGCTATTAACTTCGCCTCCATCTGGTATCGCTTTTCTTAACCCCAAACGATGCTAGATAGCCAGCCGCTTACAAAATACATTGCATAACATTAATGGTACAGTAGCAGGGATGTGCTTAAGCGTCGGCATTTAGTTTTAAAGCATTTGATTACCGCTTCACGAAAGCTTCGACTCACATAGATTTCCGCTTCTGGTTTTGATGTTCGTAAACCTTTATTAGGGAGATACTGGCTACCTTATGACAGCAGTGGCAAGCATCCGCACATATACTGAAAGAAAGAAAAATGCATACACTAGCAAAGATCACACCAACATTAAACACCATATAGAGACAGTAAGCGCATAAATACCGTAAACAAGAGAACACTGAGTTGAAGAAATATCAATATGACGGTGTCAATAAAAGGAACGAGACAGCAAATGATAATTCTAAATCAATCAAGTACGCAACACAAACGTTTTATTTTTTCTTGCAAAGCAATAAGTTAAACTTACACGTTTCGAAACATCAGGAATGGGAAAATAACAACCAAATATCAGTATATGTGTGAGGATTTGCTACGATGCTTCATACAGATTAGGCTCGCATATAAACGCAAAAATAAAACGAAATCCCGGATATTTCAGGAAAGTAAAAAAAAAATATCCGAAAGTACGCACAAAGCACGGTGCAACACAGCCGTCTTTGACTATCCGCGATTAGAGGTAGAAGTTATTGAACAGAAAAGTTGAACAAATGCGCACACGTGCGAAAAAGCAATCTGAATTCACAGTCAGGAATACAATGAAGATCTATGTTCAGCGTGAACGCATCAGGTTATGAAAGCCAAATTACGTCTAGTGGAAGTGCGTTCTATCCACCTATAATTTGAAAAAAAAATGTTATTCTTACTTTCTGCATTACAATTGTTTTGATTTTTTCATGCTTCCGCCTTGTCTGCCTATTCTCGTTAAATTGTATATCACGACTCAATTTTATTTTTGATCGGTTGCATAATAAAATAAAGAACATTTCAACGTAGTGCAACTTTCGGCGTGATTTAAGAAAAAGCTTTAGCTCAGCCCCAACTGCGATGCGGCCTATTCAAACACATGTAAAACGCAAAAACGCTTTTCTGAAATAACGCTGGATCGATTTTGACGAATTTTTTTTCATTTGAGAGAGAAAGTTAAGTTATAGTGACCCATAGAAGCGGAATTTCGATTTAGGGCATGGATTTTGTTACAAGATTTTTCACAAATTTGAAAGTTTCAACAAGATAGAAGCACGAAGTTACAAATTATTAGCTCTGAATCAAAAACAGATATCTCAGTTGTGCAAAAGGAATTCATTAGACCATTCAAAGCAGAAAAATCCGGTGTTTCATTTTGTATCTTACATGAATTTGTTACGTTGTCAACAAGGGTTCTGCAAAAGGTCTATTTCCATATTACTGAAGCTCTTGACGTTCATTTGTCACATTTCAATTTTATCCGCTTTGGATGTACTATGAGTCGCAGTTCTCAGAATTGAGATACCATTTTTCATTGCTGAGTAACAGAGTTGTAAACTTGGTAGTTGTATTTTCCGAAAAAAATACCATGCTTTCTACCAAGACATGTAGGCGATAGTCTGTGACGCAGCCATCAACCACCATTGTATAGGCAACTGCAATGGACTAAGGAAGTGTGTCCATTTGATTTCTGCAGTCCGCATGAGCTACTCGCCTAGTTCTATTCGACAATCATCACAATACGGGAAATGTTACAATATGGCTGTCGTATTGAGTAGCATTTTAGAAACCCCATTCCTGTCGCAATCAACCTCTTATTTTTCATTCCCGTTTAATGCCAGAGCATTATAGGCGGATTTCGCCCACTTTGCGCTCTACGTTATAGCAGAAAATGAGAGCCGCTGCTGGAGATTGTGTAATAGTAACCTGCATGGGTTTCTGTGGTGCTACCCTAGGCACAGTAAACACTATGGTAACAATGTTGCGCAAAAGATAAACACTCTGATAGCATTTCAATAATCACATCACGATACTTCCGCTCCACCTAGATTCCAGCGTGTGCAATAGATGTTGCATAGATGAAAATATATGTCCCTCAAGCTTATAAGCATGCATACCTTGCCTATTGGCGGGCGCTAAATTCTGCCAGAATTGTTTTTCCATCCCTCATACAGAGTAAGACGTTGGAGCGTAGAAGCTCTGGCCTACTTTTCTGCTTTTCTAAAAATAATATTGTTCCCTCCTTGACGGTCTTCGATGTCTTCTGCAACAGTTATTATTTTTAGGTTATTGCGAACCCTAAACTCCATGATGATTTCAGCAGTTGCAGTCATGTGAACGTCAGTATTAAGCATCTGGCGTCACTTGCATATGTTCTACGCGTAAGTAACAGGCACACAACATGAGTAAGAAGCACCATTCTATTTCTTTTTTATTCTGCGCCTCTTGAAAATTTGGAATTTTCTCACACATTCAACAGTAGTGCTTAGTAAAAGAAACTTATATCCAGCAATATTATGCCAGCCATACTTCTTTACATATTCAAGAAATCGCGTTCTCTTGCACATTTAATTAAAGGCTTGTAAAAAGGGAATGTGCTGACCTGGTTTAACATTTAGTGAATCTCTGAACCCTCTTCCATATCAGTAATCATGGACATGCGCTCATAAGAAAATAACGCGCTTTGTTAGTTTCATTCTGTGAGCCCAATCGATTCGAAAATCCACCGCGCTGCATCTAAAGGAACATGATGTTGTTAAGAATGATAAACATTCAACCTTATACCTAATCCGCAACTAATTTTCTACCTGTTATGTACATATTCTGCAGCAGATAGCTATTATGTACCTGTTGACTAGGTGAAGAAAGAGAGGCTTAGGTGTGTCTCGAATTGCGAAATTTTATTTTTCTTCGGTATAATATGATGATATGTATGTATATTAGCATTGCTCGTCAGCTTATGTCTTGTACATGCCACTGCAATATTTCCACGAATTGTTTTCCGTATCCTTTACTGATTCTGTGTACATTCTTCTTTTTTCACTTCCATCCTATCGCTCGTTTCTTGCCTTGTGAACCATATGGATTGGGCAATGTCCCGCCGAACCAGCATGCGAAACTAGAAGAATAATGATAATATTACTCAAATATCTCATATAGTGCCCAGAAACAGCAGGAGACTTCACTATGGCGCACATAAAAAGTAATACACGAGGCAAACTATACAGAGGAGACAAATTTGGCACACAAAAAAAATGTGAGATAGAGCAACCAATAAAACAACAGAAACCGGGGAGGAAGGCTTAAAATTGAAGTAATCATACAAAATCATTATCAGCGTGTATGCAAAACAGAAGTCAACTATGAAGTGTGCCAATACAGGCAGAATGCTTATTTCATCAGTGTAGATATTTGGGCTTGTTGGTGTAACATTTTGAAGTTTTTCTTCCAGCGCAAAAAACACAAGGACGCATAAGAGGAAGAAAGACACACACAGGCGCTAACTTCGAAGAAAGTTAGCACCTGTGTGTGTCTGGTTTCTCCTCTGCGTATTGGTGTTTTTGTGCTACAAAGAAACCGTGCACTGAACCCCTGATGCCGTCATATATGGGGCCCCTCTAACGTGAAACTATTTCAATGCCTTTTTCATTTTAATCTCCTGACGTCACATCGGACGGTGACCTGTAGCGTTCTTTGAGCAGGCCAATCAAACGTTATCATTTGCTATAGGCCATCAGTTTGCTTTCGAAATGAATAGCAGTGCCTATTTTGAGACCTCTTTGTAGATACAAATTCATAGCGCGAAATAAATTTGAACGAGAGACAAGGATAGAACGACATACACAGGCGCTAAACTTCCAACTAAAGCTCCATTTTTGGACATACTATTTACACGTACAAAACCATACGCATGAGCCATTCCACACCCGCTAAAATCCGGAACACAGAATAAAATGATACCTTCTGGCTAGGTTCATAAGAACAATTTGAGAATTCAAAATACTTGCCAAAATAATCAGCGGTCACCTATGCTTCTTAATCCAAGCTAATTCAATTCCTTGCTCAACAAGGCTATTGACGGTGCATTCACACAAGGACGACTCCTATTCTCCCCTCCCCCTAGCCATTTTCGCCGCTTCGATAATTTCTCTTGCCTTTTGGCCAACATGCTTGACAGCACGGCACATTTTTCAAACACCATGTAACTGAATGGACAACTGGGCTAATTGGGTTACTTGCGTCTTGAAGCGGTAAAAAGCCACAAAGACAAGAACGAAGGGAGTGGACAGAACGGGGCGCCTCGTCTTGTCCACTCTCTTCGTTCTTCTCTTCGTGCGCTTTTACAGTTTCATGATTTTCAAATACCGTCTTACACCCACAGCTCCTGCACTGGTATAACGCGATATTTTCGTATAACATACATAGGTAACCGCTTAATATTTTCGGAAGTTCTTGAATTGTGAAATTGTTCTTATCAACCTACCCTGTAGCTGTCATTTCGTTATGTAGACAGGGTTTTTTAGGGTTCAGTGCGGCTCATGTGCATAGTTTTGTACGTATAGATAGTACGTCCGAAAAATTCAGCGGCGATTACAATGCTCCTAATGTGAAATTCGAGCGCAGCTCTACAAGTGTTTTTATTGGGCAATATATTGGCTGGTGTGGACATTGCCATGTCTCGTGCGGCACATTGCAAACGTAGCGAAGGGTGGCGCGACCTCCTCGCTAATCGCGACCTCCTCGCGACCTCCTCGCATACACAGGTGACCGCTGAATATTTTCGCAAGTTTTGCAATTGTTAAACTCATCTTATCAACCTAGCCTGTAGCTGTCATTTTATTCTGTGGGCTGCGTTTTTTAGGGTTCAGTGTGGCTCAGGCGCGTAGTTTTGTACGTATAAATAGTACGTCCGAAAAATTCACCCGCGATTAGAATACCCCTAATGCGAAATTTGATTGCAGGTCGGCACTTGTTTTTATTTCGCAATATATTTGCTGGCGTGGACAATCTGCCTCGTGCGGCACATTGTAAACGTAGCGAAGGGGGACGCGACCTCCTCGCTAATCTGGAGATGGCGAGAGGCAGCGCGTGGGTGAAGCGTGGGCGCGATTCACAGCAGCCGCAGTCCTCCCCGATGACGCCGGCTACTCCTGCGCCATCTCGTGGGCATTGTCGGCGTTCCAGTTACTTTCTTAACACAACGTCGCTTTATGCATCCAAGCGTGAAAGTAAATGAAACGCCAATGCACTTCTCCGCTAGGTTCGGGAAATAATATCTCGAAACTGCTGTCATCCTTAGGAGTGGTTCCATGTGCATCCGCCTTGCAAACTCCACGGCTAGAATTTGTAAATTTCAATATGGGCCATACGACCATTAGTTTAAAGGCTAATTAGTAGTTTTGTTAAATAGCGATTATGCATATCAAATTCTGTGTCCAAGTAGAGTCCGCCGCTTCCAGCAGAACACCTCATGAACAAGAACTGTGCTGTCTGCCGCAGGCAACGTTTAAGGATTTCTGAACGTGTTCGCTGAAACAACCTTTATAAAGGAGCACTTTAAATGCTGCCGTGCATAGGATCACAAGGTAATGCATGTGAGCTTGAATAACGCACAAGTATTGAAATATAAAGTGAGGCTTTCACTGAAAGTGTCACATATCCGCTGGTACATGCAAACTCTGGTATCCATAGGTCTTAGACCCACCTTCATAGCTTCAAGTTAGATTTTGTTCAACACTGTTAGTTTGCCAAGGTGCACAGATAAGCTAACAACATGCATAGTGAGAGAAATTTATTTACAGAATGGCAGAGGAGGTCGGCCTCAGCTATCACTAACTCTGGCTTGCTGCTCTACACTGGGGAAAAGGGACGGGGAGTAAAAGGGCTGATGAGTCACGAGGATAAGCACGCAGGTCATTGCGCTCAACCCATTGGGCAACCAAATGACGTTATTACTACTCGGACGCGTCGTGAATCCGGATATGTCAAACTAGACGTCCATTTTGAGATAAATTTTTACGTTATCCATCTATCTACAATAACCTGTTCGCCTTGCGAACAAGAAAGCGAAATGAAGCGCAGAGTTAGAGTGCATTAAGGGAAAGATAAATCAAAACATATTTGAAGGAAGTAAACGCTAGAGGTCAGATTGAGGTCAAGTTTTTCAAGCCTCCTACGCTGTTGAGCAGGCGGAGCGTTAAGGGAACGATCAATCAAAATATATTTGAAGGAAGGAAATGCTAAAGGTCGTCCTGAGGTGAAGTTTTTCACACCACCTACGCTGGTGAGAGGGCGGAGGAGAAGAAAAAGAGATATGAAGGGCGATCGAAAGAATAAGCAGCAAGGATTTAGACTGCAGGAAATATATGTGACTACGATACTAAATCTTTGTTGCTCAAAATTTATGGAGCGCACAAATCAATGGTTTTGTTAAGTACGATCAAGAGCCAAGACAGGCGGCTTCAGCCAACGGTCTATTGCAATTAGGGTAAAAGCCGATTCCTGCTGTTCTCCGGCATACGTCTTTCATGGTCTCAAGCAGCCTCAATTCATTGGTTAGTGAGCACACCGGTTAAATGCACGTATCGCGCATAAAGCCAACGATACCTGCACCTCACCCGAGAAGCGCTCTCCCGTCACTTCTTTTTTGGCAGATATCCAAACTACGATAAGGTCATAATCCGCAAAATGACCTCCTGGAGCTATAAGCGCACATTTATGATTATTTAGCGGTGAAGCAACCAAGTTTATACCGCTACAAATACAAGTGTTGCTGTTCGGAGCATGGAATCATATCCTGCTGCGCGGCAGCTATCAGTTCGCATGTTGCATTGCTTCGACATGTCGCCCTTGTTAATTAGGGCACCATCCAAAGATCTAGAACACAGCGCTAAACGTTGTTGTCGCTGTGTTCTGGCAACCCTTATTTCGCTTGTCTCTCAGATGGCGCAAGAACTGCGAACACTGCCCATCTGATATTACGAGTACCCACTGGTTACGCATGGTTCGATCCAACTGGTTATAATTGTTATAATTGCCGTTACGGAGCGGAACCTGAGCGGTAGTCGAAATAGATAACCCGAACTGAAATCGAAAAAATTTTCTGGATCACCCTGCCAAAAGTGTCTAAGGTTGATTGCCCTTTGCAGATTCTATCTCGGAAAACGCCGTCTGGCAAACGATTCTCATGATGTTATAGTAGAGCGGCTTGAATTTTTTACGCATCGCCGGCCCTTTTCAGGTGAAGGGTTCCCAAAAAGCGATGAATTAACTTGAGAAATTGACGTGCCACAGGGACTGCTCTTATTTCTTTCGGTATAAAAGATCTTCATTATCTTCTCCCTCATGATGACCTGCTGACATCTCTGCTAGCGAGTGGGTAAATATTTACGAATTGACCCTATCTTAAAACGTGTCCGCTGTCAGCGGAGGCGGGTTTCTTGACCCTTAACAGCTCAAGGAAAGACGTGCAAGTAGAAGAAGCGTACGGGCTTCCTTGTGCTGTTTATCCACTAATAATTCTTTGCGACAAGCTCAGCTATCAAAGTTAGTACGGTTGCATCAGCTGTTGGCAATGTGCCTACGATTGGCACATACGTCATTTGGTTGGTAACAACTTTATTGATGCGTCTTTATTGATGCATCTTTAGTTATACATCTTTATTGACAGGGGTAATTGGAGATTGGAGGGAGAGGCCTTTGTGCTCCAATGAACATAAATATGATGATGATGATGATGATGATGATGATGATGATGATGATGATGATGATGATGATGATGATGATGATGATGATGATGATGATGATGATGATCTAATGGGCCTGTAACTTTTCAATTCTTTAACTTCTCCCTTTTCGTGTATTAGTATAATGTTTGCATTCTTCCAGTTTCCTGGGAGACTTGCAGTCAATAGACACTTCGTATAAAGAGCCGCCAGTTATCCAAGCGTTATGTCTCCTCCACCTTTGATTAAACCGATTGTTATTCCATCTTCTCCTGCCAATCTTCGCTTCATATCTTGCAAGGTCCTTCTGACCTCATCGCTAGTTATACAAGGAGTTTCTGTATCCTGTTCATTACTGTTTCTAATGGAGGTATCCTGACTCCTTTGGGTATGGTACAGCTCTCTATAGAATGGTTCCACTTCTTTTACTCTATCTTCGAGATTGTTGATTATATTACCCTGCTTATCTTTCAGTGCATGCATCTTGGATAGTCCTATGCCAAGTTTCGTTCTCACGGATTTCAGGCTGCGGCCATTTTTACGGCTTCTTCAGTCTTTCTCACGTTATAATTTCGAATATCACTTATTTTCTCCTTGTTGACCAGGTGTGACAGCTCCCCGAATTATATCTTATCTCTTGTGTTGGACACTTTTACTCTTTGTCGATTCTTTATTAGGTCCTTTGTTACATGGGACAGCTTGCCTACTATCGCTTCTCGGCCTATCGGCTAAGATCAAATGTAGTAGCTTGCCTACTGGTTGGCTTCGTGCCTTGCCTCACACTTCAATTGCTGCCTCTGAAGCCAGCCTAGTTACGGTTTCATTCATTAGCTCTGCATCGTCATCATCTCTCGTTTCTAAGGCTGCATATTTGTTTGGAAGGACCATGTTGAATTTGTCTGCTTTTTCCTTTACTGCCTCTAGGTAGAGCTATTACTTCTTGGCCAATTTCACTATTTCTCTCTTCAAACTAAGAACAATCCTAGCCCTCACGAACCTAAGATGACTGCACTTTACCCTACCCAACACTTCTACATCCTGTGCTATGCGGGGATCGGCAGAATGTATGAAGTCAATATTATTGCTTGTTTCACTATTAGGGCTTTGCCAGGTCCAGTTTCGGTTGCTAAGATTCCTGAAAAAGTTGTTCCTTATTGGAAGCTTATGCCTTTCTGCGAATTCTACCAGCATCTCTCCTCTAGCGTTCCTAGAATCGAAACCATAGGGGCAATAGCTTGTTCAACAGACTGCTTTTCCCCGACTTTTGCATTGAAGTCGCCCATCACTCTAGTATACTGAGTTTTTACTTATGTTGTTACTAATTCAACATCTTCATAAAATGTACTTCCTCATCGTCGTGACTGGCTGTTGGAGCTAGGCTTGTACTACCTTATCTCTACTCCTCTTATTAAGTTTGATTACGACTACAGATGCGTAGTATCCATTTGTAACTTCGATTGCCAGGTTTAAAATTACAGAAAATGCACCCTGCGTTCGTGTTCAATGCTCTACGTTCGCAAGGGCACCTGCCATCCTGCGTGTCATGGAGCATTGTCCGTAAATTTAAGCCCGAGAGAAATAGGAATGTCATAAGAGGTGCCGAATCATCTGTGTGTTGATTTACAGTTTGGACAAAGCGGTACGATTGCATCCTCTCGAAAGGTCAATTGCTTGGTTCTCTTTCAATGACGCACCACCAGAAGCAACGGCTACCGAAGGAGCCTGCTAGGAAACACATTTGCCGTGGGCTGCAAATGTGGCTATGAAAACTTTAAAAGTTCGTCCTTTGTTTTCTTCGTAAAACCGAATGGGCTGACCGCGCAGGGAACGTTTCTCATTGTGTTGGCGTCGTAGAAGCTTGTCTTGTTCTGCATATCCATGTCGTAGCGCTCCATAATGAAAGCCACGGGCGACACCCTCGCATGTTTCAGTTGCCTCATAATGAGGTACACCTGCAGCAAATAAAGAAAACCAATCAGGAAACAGCGTGAGTGCAGACACGCAAATGGGTGCGTGTAAAATTTCATTACAACGCACCTCGGCCATCGCTCGCCGTAGAGAGAAAAAAAATCAAGAAAAGGCGATCTCTGCGTCAAAATTATAATGATGCCGAAAGGTAAGTAGCACCTAACCGTAACCAAAAGTTTTTTCATGCCTTGGGGAGTGATTTTCACCTCTCCAGGTAGTCACTTGCGAGTGTGCTGATGCCCAGGATTTTGGAAATTGTCGCTTCAGACATCTGTCGAACTTCACCGCAGTGCACCAGCGAAGTGTAGTTGGCAGCAGATAAAAAAACATATTTCAGAAGGCGGCTGGAATTTGAGGAAGTTTCAGTTAGTAACCTCCATAAGGTACGCCATTGCTGCGTTATATAGCAGAATTTCGATCAGAATTAAAGCACTGCTAAACGCGGCAGGGAAGTTACGACTAAGTACCGCAAATTCTCATGTTCTTAGGAAGGTGTGCCCGCTCGACGTTGCTAACTGAATGTTGATGAAATTCTGGCGGCCTTTTGAAATATAATTTTCACAAATTTTGCTCACTGAGTTATGGTGGTGCATTGCGGTGAAGTTTTCCAAATGGCCGCAGGAGCCTCTAACTTCATAGCCTCTAACTTCATATGTTTCATTGACTCTTGATTCTAGAAACTTGACGTGCGTGATTGTTAATTTTGATAATCTTCAACACGGAAAAAAAATAACGTTCCTTGAACGGCGTCTGCGTTTATATACGTATAACATTGTTTCTCTCTTTCTCTTGCAGAAGGTGACTGTAAATGCCTTAAAACGAGTCCACATGCCGATTTCTGATAAGTCTTGCGGCCACTTTGATTGCGCTTTACTGATAAAATTGCAGCTCAGTCAAATTTTCTTTGCTGTCTGAGCCCTTCATGTGTATTCGTTCAGATGTCACTGGTAATTCTGGGTGCATGGTGACGTGCTGCCTTCTAGTGGTAAGTACATTTGATGCAGCCGTTACCATTACACGATGACACTACTTTGTGTGCGCACAAACGTGACGACACTGCAGAGTGGGAAAATATTGCAGAAATAGCTGTGAAACGCGGATTACCAGAAGTTCGACTAAATTTGAGTGAAATAATAGATTCGAAAGATCCTCAAGCTTTTTTTCACGCATCAGTTCTCTCACTTCGCGCGTCGTATCCCAAGCTGTACAGTGCGGAAGGAATTTTCAGCAGAAATGAATATCCATTCGACTTCATGTTGCGTTTGTTAAACGTGGTCACATATGCAATTTGTTCAATAAAATTACATTCGAACATCACGATGAGGTTTGCTTCATGCTAAAGCTTGCTCAGACATCCCAATCGCTTATGTGGCTGAGACGAATGTAATCCTAGAAAGAAGGACTTGTGATGAAATTGGCACGACGCACTCAATGTTTCTTGCCCTTCTACTTTCAACTATTTCTTAGTATATTCCGACTGTTGCACTTCGCCTTCCTTTATACTAAAGCGCATTGCTTCTAGATATAAAGCTGATATTTCTTTAATTATATACTTCGCCAAAGTCAATCGATGACATTTTGTCATGATCTGGCTTTTTTTTAAAGGTCTCTGATGTTTGAAACTGGTGCGGAGCATAACACGCTGCTTGTGCAAAAAGCTTCGGTAACTCAAATCGCGAGCCGCCGTGTAGGAAATAAAAGCATATCTAGCCGTTGTCGACATTGCATTGCAAGGAAAATGTATTGCTCGTCTCTACTACAGTTGCTTTGAAAAAAATATTTAATTGCTAACACATTGCTTTTGAATCATGCCTAGCTCCGGTGGGCTTAGGCTGAGAAGGGCCGCTTTCACCCACCTTGGTTGCGAAAGTTTGCTCCAGTTCGAAGAAAATGTCTTCCGTGAGGTCTTCGTTGCCTGCATAACGCCTCGTCATGGCTGAGTAGTGATGACATTGGATATTGCCAGGAGGTATTGTGCATAACTGCGAGCACATGAGGAGGCAAATTTCTGCAGTTGGTCACTTTTCTTTCATGTAGCACGCACGTCGCAACAGATTTACCTTGCATTCAAATTGCACAGATGCAGAAACAAGCATAAAGACTTACGTTACGGGCTTGATAAGCGAGAAAAGAACTTCCGTACGCAACATAACTCAAGTAGAGCAATGTGTTCGCCTACCAAGTACACAATCCTGCAAAGTTTCGAGACGCATTTTCAGAGCACGCTAAGCAGGCGCCGTTGCCAGCAGAAGTGTGGAGGAATCGGCGGAACGTTTCAGTTTTAATTTTTTTCAGACCTAGAGTGCAAAACTGGTATTGGCATAGAATAGGCTTAAAGTGCACACCTATTCGTGAAACCAGAAAATGCTAGATTATTCTATACTATTACAAGTAACCAAAGCAAATTACTTCGTTTCTTTTTTTTTTGGCAAGCTGGCGAGCGACTAGCTTGTCAATGACTCAAGGCCATTCAGAAGCTGGGCGCTCATTAGAGTAATGTGTGTGGTGAATGCAAGCACTATATTACCAATTATGAATCTCTTCGGCGCTTACGAATTAACAGTACTTCAAGAATTCATAATTCCACAGGATCTTCGCTTGATGGTACAATTCAGGAAGTAGCACCGTTTCTTGGTGAAAGACAGTGTTGGCCGATACTCCAAAAATAACAAGAATAATTCAGATACCTAGCTTACGATATCGTGCCCTTTCATAACGATATCGACGTATCACCCACATTTGGGCACTTAGAGATTCCATTCGTTGTGCACCTTTTACTACCCATAACAAGGTGACGAAATATGACTAGCTGAGTGAACTGATTCACCCTCACTGGGTAAACAAGGCAGAACACTGAAAATAGAGGCGCGTTTTCTATGCGACAGTGCATTTTAAGGCATAAGTTGTTTCAATGGGGGCGTTTATTATATAAAAGCTGACTGATTAATAAACTTGCACCATTTCGCGGATGTTCCTATATTTACCACAAAACCCGTAGGAGTTACACTTCCCTTAGGGTTAACATCCAAACTCCACAGTTTCTTGCTGAATAAAGGCTGAGCAGCGAAGCAGATAACACTGAATAGCACACTTACGTGCGTCAGGTTCAGAGGAATGTCAACGCAGCCGGCTCCAGTCTGGAAAGTTGTCACGGTGTTTTGGGGGCACTGCTTTGCCATCAGCGTCATAGATAGTGCGACTGATTTGTTGCCAACTTGTCTGCTCATAGGTTTTACCAAATCCTGGTCTATGACTGAATTCTGTAAAATAAAATGGACCTCTGCGCTTCCAGCCTATTGACAAAAACAATAACTCAATTTCCTAAATGAGCTTTTATTCAAATGAAGCGCACGATGCAGCATGCGAATATTATATTTTATTTTTCAGTTACTATAATCTTATGTATCCCTTATTCCATTTAAAAAGACACCATTATATGCTGTAACAGCCATGAGCGAAAACGCTAGACATCGTTATTGATTACAGAACAAGTAAACTCAAGTAGTTGGTAAGTGCTATCTGTTGCTTCTTCCAGTTTGAGGCCTAGTGTGCAGAAACGCGTATCCATATTACAACCGCGAGTTAGCTCTTTCGTAACCGAAGACGCATAGAACTAAGGAACCCTGTGTTATAGAAAAATGAACCTTTGTATTATGACAAGGATCATGGTTTAAGAAGCCTGTTTGAAATGACGCCCAACCAAGGTTACAGAGAGCTCAAGCATCTTTTTCATACATATATGAAATATTGTGGCCAAAGTACGGATAACAGTTAAGATAATAATAAATGAGCTTGTTGATAAATGATTTAAAATTGTGTAAGCAGTGTCATGCACCTTCTTTGGGTATGTGGCGACGCTATCGGCATGTTTCGAATAAAACGAGTCTAGGACCGCGGGACCGCTTTTCACCATCAAACAAATGTCATTACTCAGCGTGGGACGCGCCCACATGTATCGTTCTGGAACGTTATTGCTCGCTCTATCCGCTGTCTGTTGTCGCCGAGCCTTGTGTAATCCGATTGCATGCATGCGCGACTCTAACGGTGTAGAACTTTCTGGAAGACACGCGGGCACCAGCGGTTACTCTCGGACGTTCGATGGCTGATGTATAAAAGCTGACGCGCTTGACCCGCTGATCAGATTTCGACGATCGCAGACTGCGTTCGCCGCTATCGTTTTGCTTTAAGTGTAACCTGCTTTTGTGGGCACAGGTTTGCCCAATAAAAGGTATTTTCGTCATTCAGTGTATAGCTACTGGGTTCTTTGCTGTCACTACTACGTGTTTTGCTTCCATTTACCGGACGCATCCACAAAGCCGTGACTCAAGCTCGAACGCGGAAGACAACACCGACATCGCCAAGAACAAGCTAGGTGGCCGCAGGCTGCAATGGCTACCCCCGGAGCACGGACTTTGCCTGAGACGACCAGCAACTTCGTCGCCAAGTCAACCCCAATGGCAGCCCAAGCATCGCTCATCGCGCTGCAACAGCCCACAGAGCCACCGACCTTGCGTGGATCGTTATTTGAAGAACACGATAACGGGCTGGAAACATGAAAGGGCCGCTGCAATCAACAACTGGGACTCCGACGACAAGCAACGGCATCTGTACTTCGCCTTAAAAGACGCCGCCAAGGCTTGCTTTGAGAACCGAGAATCAACCCTGACTACGTGGGACCTGTTGCGTGACGGCTTCCTGCAGACCATCAGAAGCGTGTTTCACGAGCATGGATAAAACTTGTCTGCTCACCTCATTTCGCCTGACCCTACTCGGGAAGAAAAAGAAGTTACAATACAGTGATGCTCGTCTTTTTAAACAAATGCGATGGCATTTGATATTCCCTGAAAATTCTCAATGCGTGTAAGAGTAAATCTTAGAAATGATGACTTTTCATACATTCAAACATCTTTGGTGACAGATTATTGCGAAATCTATCACACATATGTAGATGCTTGACTATGTATAGCTGTTTTGCTTACTTTATCGCAGCAGTCCGTTCACTGCAGTTACAGCTTGAGACATTGCAAAAAAAAATGTAAAATACGGACAGTAAAAACTCACCAAGTTCACTTCGTTCATTTTCTCCGAATAGAAGTTGTCGAAGTACAGGTGTGTAAACGTGCGGCTGATTCCAGACACTCGGTACACGAAGGTGATTGAGGGTTTGCTGTTGGTGGAAAAGGCTACATCAAATAAAAGGGATTTGCTATCATGTCTAAGAAGAGAACAAACACAAACTCCAATGGAGTTGTCTAAGTATGTGAAAGCATACCCCCAAATTTCAGTTGGCGCGCCCCCAAATTAATTTGGCGCATACTCAAACTTAATTTGGCCAACCCCCAGATATAAAGTTGGCCACGGGCGCTATAACTTAAACTATTCCAAACTTTAATATTCCAATTCTGCAATCAGCCCTCTGCAATTGGTCAAAATCTTTTTGGGCCACCCCCCTTCACCTGTCTGTCAAGCGACGTCACGAAAACCGCGATAGCTCCCCATCTGATAGGACGTGTACGCATTTATTATGCATAATTTGACCGAACAAAAGAAAAATAGTTTTTTCTCATTCGATACCTTATCGCCATTAGCCTTCGCCTATTGGTCAAACGTTTTCTGGCTGCGCCCACTTCACCTTCCTGTCACGCGACGTCACAAAACCGCAAACACTCACGCCGTCAAAGTGACGTATACGTGTTAAAGATGCATTAATATGCCGAACAAAACTGAATTTTCTGCTGAATAGCCGCTGGCTGCCCCGTTTTGAAAGGAATAAAAGGTGGCTGCCGCCGATCGCTGAGGCACTGACTACTCGCACCTGCCGGAGAGCACGGGCTTATTTGCGTGCAATAAAACTTTTTGCGTGGCCGTGTAACGTCTTGGAGAACTTTCGACACGTTGACGACCTAGTTCTGCCAATTCTTCTTTGCTGAAGATCCGTTTTAGCGTCATTCTTAAGCTTCGGTTGCATGCCGCCCCGATTGTGGACGAGCCACCGCAAGCTAAGAGAAAGCGGACCAATCGCTGACGGCGGCACCACCCTCTTCATCCGGTTATCTATTTTCAGTGCACTGGCTCGGCCCCATCGAATCCCTCTGCACAAGAGCGTGCTCATCGCCTCTTGTGAGCCAGCCAATTATATAGGACAATCGGCTCAGTGTAGACAATGTTATTCGTTTTTCAAGCAAACAAAAGTGACCTACTATGAACCAGGAGAGCGTTTGATTGGTTTGTTCAGACAACCCCGCGGGTGCCTGCCCGATGCTTGCGTCGGTGGTTAGGGAAATTTGACGTCAGGAGATTGGAATCAAAACACAATGGAACAGTTTTATGTCATACGACTCCAGTCCCAAATCTTAAGTTGACCTACCCCCAAATTTCAAGTTGGCCCACCCACAAAATTAAGCTCGCGCACCCCAGTTCTCAAGTTGCCGATCCCCGAATTTAAGTTCAACCACTCCCAAGTTTCAGTTGGCCAATCCCACATTTGAAGTTGGCCCACCCTCATGTATCATGTTGGCCCACCCCCAAATTTAAGTCGTCCCACCTCCAAACTTCAAGTTGGTCCACCACCAAGTTTCAGTTGGCACACTTCTACTATAAGCTTCCCCGTTCATTTGAAAGGGAGGCCTATTTATAGGATTTCTTCTTTTGTATTAATTACTTTTACTTAAATTATTTACACAATTTAATGATCAAATCTTTTGGAAAATTATGCATTTTTGCGGAGATACAAGGCCTTACACTTATTGCGTGACGAGTCTGGGGGATTCGTTATAGGATGATTAAAAAACAGAAAATTATCTTGCACAGCTGCTAAGTACGTTCCACTTTTCGGAAACTAACAAAAACTACATCGGCACCCTGAACATTTAATTGCGCGGCTGCGCGGACGCTTCTAGTGACAGCGAGGGCGTCTGTGTCAGAAGAGCGGCCGCTTTAAAAGCCTTGACAATGTTCAGCTTCGTTGTGTATGAATCGTCACGCGCAGAGTTATTAAAAAGTTATCTATATTGTTATGGGTCCAAGCGGAAGTCAAAACTGCTACATTTCTTCACGCAGCAATGTGCCTACAGCATCAAAGCCTAGACCAAGTCTAACGCTTTCGTATTCATTAAGTTAGCATAAAATTTATGTGGGAATTACGAATTCCCGCCGACTTCACAACGACCCATGCGGCACGCCGGGCATGATACTGAACACCCGCTTCTGAAATGAGGCCAAACTCAGTTAAAAATTTACATGCTTACGCTCGCAGCAGTTATTCGCGTTTCATACATAACAGACTTGTGAATTGGGCTAGCGACAGTAAATGGCAAAGGCCGTGGTCTTAATCACTTTACTGATTAGTTTTCGTAGTTTGCACGCCATGTACTGAAGCGGAGAGGATCAATTTGAACATGCTCTTCCTACCTGGCCACATCCAGCATCATGGCCCTCAAAGCGGAACGATTTCCTGAAAAGACGTCGTACCTTATCATGCCGTGGTACGACTGAATTTCATCGGATAAGACCTGCGTTTGAGACAAAGTAAATTGGCTGCGCAACATTCTTCGCAATAAATCACTGACACATCATGCTGCTTCTTTTGTCGTGTCACAAAATATAGATGTCACAAATGAATGTTATGGGCACAGCTGTTGAGAACATCCTTGTCGCACCTGACTAAGCTTAAGAAGCTAATTCAAGTTCGCTAGCTAGTAGACGTGAAAATTTAGAGAAAAAAAACAATATGAGCACGACAAAACAGGAGACAAGTGATGCCTTGTTTCTCTGGTTTCCTTAACCTTTTCTGATTCTCGCAGATCAACCAAATGTTATGAAACACCAACTCCCCCAAACTGCCACCCTTTAGGCGTTAGTGCTTTGAACACAACAACGTGGAAAACGCGAAAAAAGAAAGAAATCCACGAGAACAGCTCTCTGGCTTGTCATTAGGCGGGCGAATGTAAAATTGAAAGTGAGCACTGTTGGCATGGGTTTTTTTTTGGGGGGGGTGGGGGCTTATGCCGAATGCGCTACTAGATATGACACAATAACAAAAGCTACATAAAATCTGAGAATAATCCAGTAATGCGTAAGCATTGCTTGCTTTGTTCGGCTATGACTTAGATTTTTCCTATATTTGCTCAATTTCTTTTCTCACCTTATGCGCGTGTACCCATGGCCTTTCCGGTGGCGATCAATGCTTACTTAGTAGCAGACAATTGTCAGATTTACTCGCCGCATCGGGCCCCTTCAATAGGATCGTACTAATTGAGCCGGAATCCCGCGCACAAGCGCGCATCGACAGAGCAGGGCGGTCTAAAGGGCGCACTAGCTTCAGTAGTAGCACGTCATGCGTTGCGTGAGTGGAGAGTGCATCGCCGCGATTCCATGTTACCCTCGCTGTCGCTCTCGCAACCCTGTGTTATGCGTGAGTCCCTTGTCCACGTGCCTGCCTCCTGACTGCGCCTCGGTAAGAGCCAATGAAAACGTGCTAAGCGTCTATACGCGCTCGCTTGCCTGCGAGGTGTTCATAACTCGAAAGACGCTCAACAAAGTTCAATTGGACATTGGGCCACCCTAAAGAAACCTCACGTCGGCCCATACCCAAAATTTCAAGTTGGCCCGCCCACTTATTTAAGTTCGCCCATCCCCAAATTTCAGTTGGTCAAATCCCAGACTTAAACTTGGTCCAACCCCAAATTGGGCCGCACCCAAATTTACCTTGGCCACCTTCGAATTTCACGTTGGGCCACCCCGAAATTGAGTCGAGTCACCTTCAAATTTCCAGTTGGCCCACGGCCAGATATCAGTTGGCTTAACCCCACAGTCCAACTTGGCCCACCTGCAAATTTGGGGGTGGGTCGAGCCACCCCCAAATTTCTGTGGGCCCACCCCTACTATAAGCTTACCCGTGCATTTTCTAAGTAGGTCTATGTATAGCTACGGGCATTCATTCTTCAGCGAATTTTTTGCCTCAAATTGTTCCTTATGGCTTAAAAGCTACCAATCGTCTACATATACACCACAATAACGATGAAATGTCTTTTCAATTTACGCGTTTTTGTGGACATAGAAGGCAATAAACTTTTTTGCCTGACATGTCAGGGAAGGTCACCACAGAATACTTACGCATTATTACAAAGTGAGCCATGAAGCTGAAGACATACTCATTCGGTGCACATCTTTCATCGCGAATGCTTCGGCAGGAGCTCTCGAATGCGCCACTTCGCCGTCGCGAAGAACACAAACACCACCGATGGTTTCGAGAAAATTTTCATTATGAGCGTACTCTTTATGATCACTGCACGATTAAGGCCACTCCCAGAGATCTCAAATTATTCCTGTCTTGCAAAAGTGATTCCAACTTATGCCTTCAAATTTTCTAATTTCATCGCACGACCTAAATTTCTGCCAGCCTAGGACTCGCTTCTTTTTTCTTGGCACCCATTTTATACATATATGTTCCCGGTTACTTGCCCTAAGCAATACATAGCCTGCCCAGCTTCGCTTTTTTTACTTATTGCCAACTAAACTAGCTATTGCACAATCCACACCGGTGCCTTTCTGTTTCTTAAGGTTACGCCTAACATTTTACAGCGAAGCTATTAGCCTCTAGTTTATCGGGATCTTTCGAGGCTTCGGGCTCACCAAAAAACAGCACCGCCATCTAGAGACCGCGGCCACCCAGACAGACATCAAAAGGCAGCTGTAAATTGGCTTTGTCATTGAGTTTCCACGCAAGAGAATTATGTTTTCTCGTATATTCAAATTACAAACAGAACCTATAATGTCTGCACCTTGTGTATGTCGTACTTAACGCATATTCTGACGCAATTTATTTTAAAACTTCTCTTAGTTTAAAAAGGCATTTGCAGTTTGCTGATGGTCTAGAGGAACGAGCATGTACGCTGCACTTCCGCACAAGTGCGTGCGCGCGGGACGTACGTCGTTTGTGGTGATGGTGTTTCTCTGATGTCCTCTGATGTCAATTGTGGTGGTACGTGTCCAACGTAGGTTGTGATTGTATAACATCGGCAACAGTTTCGCTGTACATACCCTTTCACAGGTGGAAATCGAGGCGGATTTCTTGTCGTTCCGTTCCTGCTTGTGCAGTCCATAACTTCTTCTGGAATTTCTTTGTTAACCCCAAAGTTTCTGTCTCATAAGGAAGTACCGGTGGAATGCAATGATTGTACACTTTTCTTCTCAACGAAAGCGGTGACCTTCCAATCATGATTTGGTAATGTCTACCGTACGCGCTTCAACCCATTGATATTCTTCTGGAAACGTCCTACTTATCCTCAGGGTCCTCTATGAGTAATTGACCTAGATCATCATCATCATTATCATCATCATCATCATCATCATCAGCCTTGTTACGCTCACTGCAGGGCAAAGGCATATCCCATACTTCTCCAACTACCCCGGTCATGTACTAATTTTGGCCATGTTGTCCCTGCAAACTTCTTAATCTTATCCACTCACCTAACTGTCTGCCGCCCCCTGCTACGCTTCCCTTCCCTTGGAATCCAGTACGTAACCCTTAATGACCATCAGTTATCTTCCCTCCTCATTACGTGACCTGCCCATGGCCCCCCCCCCATTTCTTTTTCTTGATTTCGATTAAGATGTCATTAAGTCGCGTTTGTTCCCTCCCCCAATCTGCTCCTTTTCTTATCCCTTAACGTTACACCTATCATTCTTCTTTCCATAGGTCGTTGCATCGTCCTCAATTTAAGTAGAACCCTTTTCGAAAGCCTCCATGTTTCTGCCCGATACGTGAGTACTATTAAGACACAGCTGTTATACACTTTTCTCTTGAGGAATAGTGGCAACCTGCTGTTCATGATCTGAAAATGCCTGCCAAACGCACCCCAGCCCATTCTTATTCTTCTGATTATTTCAGTCTCATAGTCCGGATCCGCGGTCACTACCTATCCTAAGTAAATGTATTCCCTTACCACTTCCAGTGCCTCACTATCTATCGTAAACTGCTGTTCTATTCCGAGACTCTTAAACATTACTTTAGTTTTCTGCAGATTAATTTTTAGACCCACTTTCTGCTTTGCCTCTCCAGGTCAGTGAACACGCATTGCAATAGGTCCCCTGAGTTACTAAGCAAGGCAATATCATCAGCGTATCGCAAGTTACTAAGGTATTTTCCATTAACTCTTATCCCCAATTTTTAACAATCCAGGTCTCCGAATACCTCCTGTAAACACGGTGTGAATAGCATTGGAGGGATTCTATCTCACTGCCTGACGCCTTTCTTTCTTGGGGTTTTGTTGCTTTCTTTATGGAGGACTACGATGGCTGTGGAGTCGCTATAGATGTCTTTCAGTATATTTACATACGGCTCGCCTACACTCTGATTCCGCAATTCCTCCATGACTGCTGAGGTTTCGACTGAATCTAACGCTTTCTTGCAATCAATGGAAGCTATATATATGGGTTGGTTATATTCCGCATATTTCTTTCACCTGATTGATAGTGTGAATATGGTCTATTGTTGAGTAGCCTTTACGGAATCCTGCCTCGTCCTTTGGTTGGCAGAAGCCTAAGGTGTTCCTCATTCTATTTGCGATTACCTTAGTAAATACTTTGTAGGCAACGGACAGTAAGCTGATCGGTCTATAATTTTTCAAGTCTTTGGCGTCCCCTTTTTTATGGATTAGGATTATGTTAGCGTTCTTCCAAGATTCCGGTACGCTCGAGGTCGTGAGGCATTGCGTATACAGGGTGGCCAGTTTTTTTAGAACAATCTTCCCACCATGCTTGAACAAATCTGCTGTTACCTGATCCACTCCTGCTGCCTGCCCCTTTGCATAGCTCCCAAGCAGTGGTGTAGCAACAGGGGGGGGGGGGGGGGAGGGCGTGGGCCCCGGGTGCACGGGGCCAGTAGGGGCGGGGGGGGGGGGGGGAGTCGTGTCATATACGTCTGAAGACACCCGAAAATTGTCGATATTCTCGCCTTCCTCGACTACACATGGGGGGGGGGGGGTGACTGAAGAGCTAAGGGCCCCGGGTGCCAGACGACCTAGCTACGCCACTGCTCCCAAGGCTTTCTTTACTTCTACCGGCGTTACTTGCGGGATTTCAAATTCCTTTAAACTATTCCCTCTTCCATTATCGCCATTGGTGCCACTGGTACTGCATAAATCTCTATAGAACTCTTCTGCCACTTGAACTATCTCATCCATATTAGTAATGATATTGCCGGCTTTGTCTCTTTAACGCATACATCTGATTCTTGCCTGTTCCTAGTTTCTTCTTCAATGCTTTTAGGCTCCCTCCGTTCCTTAGAGCATGCTCAATTCTATCTATATTATACTTCCTTATGTCAGTTGTCTTACGCTTGTTGATTAACTTGCAAAGTTCTCCCAGTTCTATTCTAGCTGTAGGGTTAGAGGCTTTCATACGTTGGCGTTTCTTGATCAGATCTTTCGTCTCCTGCGATAGCTTACTGGCATCCTGTCTAACGAATTTGCCGCCGACTTCTATTGCGCACTCCTTAATGACGTCCATAAGATTGTCGTTCATGTCTTCAACACTAAGGTCCTCTTCCTGAGTTAAAGCCGAATACCTGTTCTATTGTAGCTAGATCCGGAAAGGTCCTCTTCCTGAGTTAAAGCCGAATACCTGTTCTATTGTAGCTTGATCAGGAATTCCTCTATTATTCCTCTTACCGCTTACTCATTGATCGGCTTCTTATGTACCCGTTTCTTCCGTTCTTTCCTCAAGTCTAGACTAATTCGAGTTCTTACCATCCTATGGTAACTACAGCGCACCTTGTCGGGCACGTCCATATCTTGTATGATGCCAGGGTTAGCCCAGAGTATGAAGTCTATTTCATTTCTAGTCTCGCCATTCGGGCTCCTCCACGTCCACTTTCTGCTATCCCGCTTGCGGAAGAAGGTATTCATTATCCGCATATATTCTGTTCTGCAAATTCTACTAATAACTCTCCCCTGCTATTTCAAGAACCTATGCCATATTCCCCCACTGCCTTGTCTCCAGCCTGCTTTTTGCCTACCCTGGTATTGAAGTCTCCCATCAGAATAGTGTGTTTTATTTTGACTTTACGCATCGCCGATTCCACGTCTTCATAGAAGCTTTCGACTTTGTGGTCATCATGATTGGATGTAGGGGCGTAGGCCTGTGCGACTTTTAATTTGTACCTGTTATTAAGTTTCACAACAATACCTTCCACCTTCTCGTAAATGCTAAAGAATTCCTGTATATTACCAGCTATGTCCTTATTAATCACGAATCCTACTCCTAGTTCTCTTCTCTCCGCTAAGCCCTCGTAACACAGGACGTGCCCGCTTTTTAGCGCTGTATATGCTTCTTTTGTCCCCCTGACTTCACTGAGCCCTATTACATCCCATTTACTGCCTTCTAATTCCTCCAATAGCACTGCTAGACTCGCCTTACTAGATAACGTTCTAGCATTAGGCGTTGCCAGGTTTAGATTGCAATGGCGGCCTGTTGGGATACAGGTATTTTTAACACCTTCTGCTGCGTCGCGAGTCTTACCGCCTCCGTGGTCAGTTGCTTAGCAGCCGCTGGGGACTGACGGCCGGGGTTTGATTGTTGTATTCATATAGGAGGTTGTGGCCAAGTACTGCACCAAGGTGGCCAATCCTGCTCTGGTGTGGGAGTGCGTTACCGGTTCTGGTCACCGGGATCAGGCCGCACTCCAGGCCTGTTTTATGCAATTTTATCAACACGCGGATTTTTTTGTAATCTGGTGGAAAATTGCGCGGCACCGAAATTCGAACCACGGTCCTCTTGCACGCGACGCGGATACTCTACCTCTACGCCACCGCTGCACCTGGCCTAGATAGAGGTGAAGAAAGTGGGTTAACCAAGGAGCCCGATTTTTTTAGTCATAAGAATCCAACAAACACTTACACCAAGCACCACATAGGGGAAACTAATTGTGCTTAATAAGTGAAATAAGGAAACAATAAATAATGGAAATCAGAATGGATAAAAAAATAACTTGCAGCAGATGGGGATCGTTCCCAACCTGCGGCAAGTTGTTTCTTTATCCACTTTCATTCCCATGATTTTATAGTTTCTTTGTTCCATTTATTAAACACAGGTAATTTCCCGTATGTTGCGCTTGGTGTCAGTGTTTGTTGGCTTCTTATGACATTGACATGACCTAGATAGGAGCACTCTTGGGCAAGTTCTAAACGCTGCTCGCCAATTATCAATTCATGTTCATTTTCTACGGTTTTGGACACCACATTTGTATTCAGTATATTATTGGTCAACCCTACTCTAACATTTTCTCGGATAAATTCCTCAACCATTTGTTGCAATCCATCCCCCCACTTTACTCAACAGGACATCGTAATCTGAAAACAGTAGGCAAGTCCCAGTCCCTGTGTAATTGCTTGAACCCTTCTAAGCAGGCAATGAATAACACTGGAGAGAATGTGTCTCGTTGCCTGACCCACTTTTTGATCGATATTTTTCCGCTTTTCTTCCAGATAATTGATGTACGTGTCGATACTTCGTAGATATTCGCTAACACATTGACGTATGCTTCCTGTACCCTTTTTACGCTTTGATTCCAGGACTCTTTACATCACATTAAATCACTTTATTTTCCTTAAAGGCCCCTTCTAAAATGTTACATAAGCCGTGGGGTGTGCAATTTTTACGGAATCAAAACCCTTTTCGCAATCTAGGAAACCCATGAAAAGAGGTTTGTTGTATTCCTTAGTCTGCTCAACAATCTTATCGATGGCGTGCATATGATTCATTGTAGAATACGTCTTCCTAAAGCCATACTGCTCTCTTGGTTGATTGAAGTCAAGTATTGTCTTCATTCTATTAGAAATTACTTTTATAAATTGTTCATAGAACGCTGCAAGCAACCTAATGGGTCTATATGTCTTCAACATCTCACTTCTTGTGGACCAGTATAACGTTGTCATTCTTTAGACTTTCTGGTACACTTAAAGTCTGTAGGCAATGCATATAAATGTATAGAACAACCTTCTCATTTATAATATTCCATCCATCTTTGATTAAATCGACTGTTATTCCATTTACTGTCACTTTTTCCAAGAAAACGACTTGCAAACCCTTTCTAACGTCATCGTTAAAGACACGTGGAACATCTGTATCCTGCTCGCCACTGCTTCAAATCATGGTTTGGTGGCTCCCCTAGGCACTGTACAGGCCAGCATTGAAGTCCTCTGCTGCCTTTAATATATCTTCGAAATTGCTGATAACAACACCCTGCTTCTCTTTCACTCACGAAACATTTACATATTCGTAATACTAACAAATATAGGGCACATTACGGTCCGTGTTTCGGTTTTGCAAACATTTTCACCTATAAAATCTTATAAAGACAGGTTTAGTTACACGGACGCAAAGTTTCATCAACGAAATGAATATGAATGTACGAAGAATGAATGCACCGACCACAACAGGTAGTTGTGTGGGCTACGGGTGAGCTCTGGCTTTTGGATTTCCGCCTTGAAAAAAATGCGTTGCTTCCTGAGCTTGCGTCAAATCATGGCGGTGCCCGAGGCTCCGCTTCGAGTCGAATTCGCAAATCATAAAGCTTGTGTCCTGTTTCTTCGATATCATGTCTCGATCACCTATTTCACAGGTCATTGAAATATGAACTACCTTCCACACATGAACAATGTACGAGTTGAAAGTATACGTTTACAGTGCATGGACGTTTTTCAGGCTACTTGTCGGTATTAATTGTGCTGGTCTTACAAGACAAGCCACTGTGGGCACTGACTACTTTGCTTTCTGTCTAGCAAGCGGTGACATATCATCTCGTTTTCAGTGCATTCTTCATCCAGATCTTTAGAATACGGCTTTCGGATCTAAAGTATACGTTCGGGCAGTATCTCTTTCGCTTGTAGCTATGCAAATGGCTGAAAGGCTGTTACAGCAAATTTATAAGCCTTTTCACTCTGTTATCAAGCACGATCAGCAAAGCTGGGTTGTGTTTTACCTCAATCCACGCATCGATGAATATATTATTATTATTATTATTATTATTATTATTATTATTATTATTATTATTATTATTATTATTATTATTATTATTATTATTATTATTATTATTATTATTATTATTATTATTATTATTATTATTATTATTATTATTATTATAAACTCGCCTAGGAGACTATGGCGTCACCACAGCGCACAACGCCCATTGGTGGTAACGGTGTGCATAGGACGCAGGTGGCCGTTAAACCGAGCCTCGGCGCGAGAGATGATGTGCGTTCACCGGGGCGCCGTCAAAGGAGCGCACGAAAAAAAACATGTTTCTTCGTAATTTGCGATTGAGCATACTTGCTAGTTAGTTAGCTGAATGAAACTTGGAAGGACTACTGTTTTATTTTCGGGGACAAACATCGGGCTGCCCGTTTCCCTTCTATAGAAACCCATGTATTCATAGCGGACGGGAATCCCACAATATTTACAACTTCGCTGTGAACTACGTAATCATATAAATAGTTGAAACTCGGCGTAATGTTAGTTTTGCCTAAGTGGCTAATTGTCACGCAATCTTTTCGGGATGCTTTTGATAAAACAAGAGTTACAGTCGTTTTCTGTAAGCATTCTCCCTTCATGAGCGATCATGTATCGACAGCAGAGAGGAATTCTGTAATGTTTACAACTTGACTGTGAACTAATTGCGACAAGTAAATAAAACGCGACGTAATGATAGAGCCGTCTTAGCGGCTAATTTCCGTATAACGGTTTGCCAAGACACCTAGATTATATAAAGAGCTACAGAGCATTCGCGAGAAACTGGAGACGAACATTTTTTCGTGTTGACGCGACGCGTAGACGGACAACACAGCTGCTTGTTGGCATAGTTGATGCTTGCTAAAAGACATGTTTTTTGCCGCAATTGAACACACACAAAAGGAAGACACTGAAGCACAGAATCGAAACAAACGTCAGCTGAAAATGTAAGAACGGGCTGTTGTGCTGGGGTTCCTGTGTTTCAATCCTGCCGTGGTACAGTTTCGTTCATGTTGATTAATTAGAGCCAACGTCGATGTTTTCTTTCCTGAAATTTGCTTGCGGCCTGTCTTCCTTCTGTGTTTGTTCAATTGCGGCAAAAAACATGTCTTCTAGCGTAGACGGACGAACACCGACCCCTGGCGCAGGGTATCTATATACAGCTTCGCTGTAGAAACGATACAACAGTTTCGTCATAAGGGCAAATAAATGAATGCGATAGCAACATGTTAGAATATTACACCAGGTGTAAGATGCATAGCAGTACATAGTGGCAGTATGAATTGAAGCAAACGTCAGCTGAGAAAGTAAAAACGTGCTGTTGTGCTGGGGTTCCGGTGGTTGAAGCCTGCCTTAGTACAATTTCGTTTACCTTTATTAATTAGAGCCAACGACTATGTTTTGTTTCTTGAAATTTCTTTGGGGCCTGTTATTTTCAAAACTCAGAGGAACAAGTTTGTCATAAATGTAAGTCCCGGAATGAGCAACTTTATTGGTAGAATGGTGCGGCAGTATAGCCTGCACATACCACATGTCATAAAGCATGACATGGCGTGTAGTATACATATACCTTAATATACCCGGAACCTCACGGCAACGACGAGGGTGAAAATTCGCTTGGAGTATCCATACAATTGCCATCGCAACAAAAACATCTACCATTTTCAGAGTTTGCCTTCCTGTGGGATCCTTGAGAGCAGCTGAGAAGGTTGTCAGTGTTCGTATACGATCTTCGAAACACTTTTTTGCACTGTCGCAAGGGTCTGCGGAAGCTAAATCGTTTATGGTATCGTGTGAGTATCCGTGGCTTCCTTATGCATTTTTCTTTCATGGCTGCATTCATAGTTATGCGTCCCCTAGACAGGGAACATATGTGAAGAAAGCCCATGTTTTGTATTTGCTTGGCGGTAGACTTCACAATAGGCCAGCAACTTAGTTGGTACTGTCTGCCGAGGAAGGAAATATGGAGATTATGCGCGCCATACAACCGCACCTGCAGCTGTGTACAGAGCGATCACATACGATTCCCATTCCCGTGGGAGTGCTGCTGACCCTATCTTTACGTGAACTGAACTATTTATTCTTCAGTTTTTCTTTTCTTCTCCATTCCCGACCACAGTCACTATTCCTCTCGCTTATGCCTTTAAAGTATCTACAACTATGTAAAAAAACAGAATCTTCGAATAGTGAGCTCGCGCTGCACTAACAAAATAAAAATGAAGCCGTCGCCCGTCAATAAAACATCGTCCCCGCAGTCGTCATCTTGCCGCTGCCTTCACAGATGCGCTTGGCGGAACGGACTACTACTCGCCATACACAAATGCATTGGTCCACCTGGTAACTCTTTGCGGACCCGCGAACTGTTCTGGATAGCCAGCTATCTGCACAATGTTTTGCATAGCGTCCGTTGCCACAGCCATGTCAGCGTACCTTGGCGTCTTGCAAGACGACTGCCGTGTTGGCGTCCGTGATCCGATGATCGCTCAGCGCAATGCCGTGCGCCTTCATGTCGACGACCTTCTGGACAAGGCCTCTCACCACTGCTTGCGGCTCGAAATGACTGCCACGAAGTGTGCTTCGTTTGACCACCAGCAGGAGCTCAGTGTCTTGTACGCTTCTCATGTGCTTTAATATGCGCTCTTCGAGCCCAGCTGAAATGCAGGCGGATAAACGACTGTGAATACTTGCGTTTGGTAAGGTGAATGCATGGAGGAAGGAAAGTTATAGGAGGGAGGATTACGTCACGCAATCAGACTTGGCAAGCAAATGCTCCATGAAGGAACAGTGGTGGCCTAACACGTGACCTCTCTGGTCGAGACCAGTGAGCAGGAATCGAGATGTTTCGTTCCAAGTAGCTATGCCGGCAATTTCTATTCGGTGCGCACATGTTCAGCAGCCATGCCGTGGCTATGCCTGCAGAGCGGGAACACTAAAACGAACCGGGCACTTTGACGTGAAATCACATGTTCGGCCACCACTGGCCCAGCAGATTTCGGCTTCCTCCATGGCTGAATGCAGCAGACACATCATCATCATGTTGCGAGAAGCGCCGAAAAGCTAGTACTGGCTGAAAACATTGTCGGTAGCGTTACTTTATGAATTCCCCAAACATGAATTGAGAAATTAACGAGCCCCAACAAAAACGCCGCATTTGACTTGCATCTCGTAAGTGGTATAATAGGCGATGGGCCTGTGCCGCCATTTTTGATGCAGTCGTAATACTAATGACTTGGGTTATATGTTAATGATATAGCAGTGCATTTTCAACATCTGTCGATTCCTTAACGCAGAGTTTACCTATTGAAAGTAAAATCAAGCAAAGCGTATTACCACGCTCGCGATGAAATGCAGCCATTCTCATTAGCAAGTACTAGTTGATCGTGTGAAGTTGATGGCCACGTAATGCCTCCTCAGGCTGCTATTACAATTCTCCTTTGTTGTTATGGCTTCATATTAAGGGTGTCCCTCACAGATGCATACATACAAGTCCGTAGCAAGTATATCTGGATTATGTGAAGTATATGGCTGTTTTAACGTGCATAAATTAATAAACGTTCTTTTATTTCCTCTCTATTGAAACGCGATTGATATGCCAAGCAAACGAACCCACTACCTCACCGCGCTTAGCAGCGCATCATCACAGCCACTGCGCCACCACGACGGGCCACTGACGTCTTCTTCCGTTTTCTCGCCCGCGAATTGGCTATGCTTGGAAATTATTCATCTAGTGACGACGAATGAGCGTTAGTGGTTGCAAAAATATTTCAATCCGAGTAATTCCAGGGTAGCTAAAGTGGAAACATCAGGTTTGAGCTGCGCAATGCTGCATCTGTGTTGTCTTGCGAGTACGGTCCACGCTTGACGAATAGCCTTATAGGTGCCACGACCCCTGATAATGAATACCTGGATTTATTTTGATGGTCGTCATGTAGGAGTACACGGGGTGCCGCTCAGGTGACGACACCGGCACGTCGACCATGACGAAATCGCAGCTACCCGGTATCGCAGCTCCGAGGAAGGCCTCGGCGTAAGTGTGGCACAAGAGGCCACGCAGATCTACAGAAAAGAAGCAGAATGTATGGCTGAAGCAAAATCTTAGCCTGAATACCATTTATCACTGCGCTCCGTTTTATTCGTGGACGGCAACGCTAAAGAGGTCAAAGAGACTCCTCTCGTGACCGGCATTCGCAACTGCGAATTCGTGCGTCACGGATAAGAGAAAAGTTACTGATATGCGTCTTGTAAAGTTGTAAAGATCTAAAATTAGCTTTTGTACTTGTATGTCGCAAAATATGGCGTATTCTTTTCCCGAAACGCTTCGGAAATCTGAAATCATTTACGGCCAAACGAGCGGAGTGACACGTCTCTTCAACCAGCGGCCACTGCGCGGTACTTGGGGTCGCAATAAAGGAAGTACGCCGCATAGTGCAAGAAAAAAGGTGCACAAACAATACGTTACTTGACGCGAATCTGTTTTCACAAGTTGCAATGGTAATGCATCAAATAGATGTTCCGCACAATGCGTCGCAATTCAAAAATGGCTGCAGCGCGAAATTCGCGGAGCGAGATTTCTATGACGGATTCACTCACGTAGCGTCTGCAGTATTGCCTGCTAAGTATCAAAAAGACTATAGCAACCTCTATTTAAGCTGCAAAAGAATGCGTTGACGCCCGTCAGCACAGAATGTTCAACAACTGTGCCATGTTTCCATTTATAGTGTTTTACTTGCGCTCTGCGAAAATTGAATTGAAATATTACGCTGTTATTTATGGTGCTAAGTGATAAAACATTTATCTCAATGTGTTTAGCACGAGAACGCACCACGAATAACACAGAGCGCTTATTTTTCGTCGTTTAGATGGTCTTCTCGCTTCTTCTATGAGACCACGCTTTTCTTGAAGGCTGTTTCTCAAAGCAATGGCCAAGGGTTTTTTCCTCTAAAGATTCAACAAACGAACAAGCATCACGATCAAGACTGCCCCAAATGACCCTATGAACAGTTGGGTATTATTTGCATGTCATAACGGTCATACTTATTTAGGAATGTATTGACCTTGATCATCATCCTGTTTATTATCATCGGCTTATTTTTGTGTCCACGGCAGGACGAAGGCCTCTACCAACCGTATCCAATTACCTCTGCCTTGCGACAGTTGGTTGAAACTGGAATTCCAAGTTCTTATATTTGTGCATTTGGTCATGTTTTCGAGTCCCCGCTCTCGCTTTTGTTCTAAAGGACTCGCAGCATGTATAAATAAAAATTACAAAACAAAAAAGCTTCCTTCGCTTTTTCTCAATGATTCATGCATCAAAGTGAGTTAACCTTGTTTCTACGCTCCGCTAGTCATTGCCCTTCCACTTGTTTAGGTGAATGAGGCTGAAATGCAACTTGGAGGACATCGCCCTTCGATATTTAGAACGCTATGGAAAGGATTAGGAAAATTCTGTGGAGTATTGGCAGCAACAGCGCTTAGCTGGCTTTTACCGCACTCTTTGTTCGCAAGGAAACTGAATGCTCTGAAAAGAGGGGCTCGTGGACATTCGTTGGAATTTTCGGGTGTTTTCGCGGCACACATAATACGCAACATTTGGATACGCGATCAATACCGTGGGGTCTACGCACCAAGAGCGCGATGCTCCAATATGGACGGCGATGATTGCAAAGCTTTCTTGCTTTTTATTTTTGTATGGTTTTTTGTGTGTCTTCATGGATATTACTTTCGCTAGACATTCGGGAAATTAATTCGCGTGCCCTTTTAGAATGATTACGCATTGTGTCTTCTGCCCTTGCCAATGCCTTAGTGTTCATTTATTCTGCTGTAACCTTGTCATTAATTATAGTGCCTACTTTTTATTGAGTGTGCATTTTAATGTGGTTCATTAACCTGATCAAAATGCAATTTTAATGCTACCTATGCGCATAAATCAACGCTCAAGCAAAATATAACGTCGAAAAGATTGTGAACCAGTGCTCGGAATATCTCGCGTAAGCTTGTATTTTTATATTCTTTCTAACGTACTTGGCGTTAACGATTGTATAGTGAAGCCGTATATGTCAAGGCTCCCAGGATTTCTTCGTCTGCGTAGCCGAACATTCAACCAATAACAGCGGAAGGCGCTGAGTTCCTTGCAAATGCCACCAAATGGCGCTTGCCTCCGCGCATTCGTCTATCTAAAATGCACGACCGCAGGGATAGACGAAATTCTAATCAAGTTAATTAATGAACTTGGCCCAAGAAGCAAGAAAACGCTGATAAAAGCATTGGATGCAGTCATAACAAATAAGCAAATTCCGCACAGCTGCAAACATAGTAAACTGATTTGATTTATAAAGGGAAAGGCGATAAGACGAAAATAAAATCCTTTCGACCAATTACGATAACATCAGTTATATAATAGCTGGCGATGCAGGCGGTCAAATTAAAAATGCAGTCATGGATACAAAGTAATAGAATACTCGGAGAACTTATTTGAGAGCGGGTTCAGATGTGGTAGGCGCTTAGATGATAGCCTGTTCTTGCTTACCCAGTGCATAGAAGTAGCTAAGGCGGAAAATTGACCTCTGTTTTTAGCGTTCCTGGACATAAGCGGTGCATACGACAACGTGAACAGGTAACTCGTGCGGAACATATTAAAATATGAAGGGGCGCTATAACGTAAAGTTATTCCAAACTTTTCTATTCCAATTCTGTAATCAGCCCTCCGCGATTGTTCAAACATTTTTGGTCCACCCCCACTTCACATGTGTCTCACGCGACGTCATGCAAACCGCGATAGCTCCCTATCTGATATGACGTGTAGGCACTGATTACGCATGATTGGACTAAACAAAAGAAAAATAGTTATGTCTGATTCGACGTCTTTTGGACATTAGCCCTCGGCTTTGGTCAAAAGTTTTCGGGCGGCGCCCACTTCACCTGCCTGTCACGCGACGTCACAAAACCGCGAAAACTCACCGCGTAAAAGAGACGTGGGGTCGTGTAACGTAACACTATTCTAATATGTTTTATTCCAATTTCCTGACGTCAAATTTGCGTAACCGCCGCCGCAAGCATCGGGCGGTCACCCGCAGGGTTGTCTGAACAGACCGATCACACGCTCTCCTTGTTCATAGGAGGTCGCTTTTGTTTGCTTGAAAAACGAATTACGTTTCCTGCACTGAGCGGCTTGTCTTATCTAATTGGCTCACAAGAGGCGAGGAGCATGCTCAAGTGGAGAGGGATTCGATGGGGCCGAGCCACCGCACTGAAAATCGATAACCGGATGAAGAGGGTGGCGCCAGCGTCTGCGATTGGTCCACTTTCTCTTACTTAGCTTTCGGTGGCTCGTCGACAATCGCGGTGGCATGCAACGCAAGCTTAAGAATGACGATGAAACGGATCCTCAGCAAAGAAAAGTTGACAGAACGAGGTCGTATACGTGCCGAAAGTTCTCGAAAACGTTACACGGCCACGCAGAAAGTTTTATCACGCGCTAATAAACCCATGCTCTCCGGCAGGGGCGAGTAGCCAGTGCCGGAGCGATCGGCGGCAGCCATCTTTTATTCCTTTCGGAACGGGGGAGCCTGCGGCTATTCAGTAGAAAATTCACTTTTGTTCGGAATATGAATGCGTTTTTAACGTGTACACGTCACTTTGACGCAGCAAGTTTTTGCGGTTTTGTGACGTCGCGTGAGAGGCAGGAGAAGTGGGTGCAGCCCGAAAACTTTTCACGAATAGCCGAGGGCTAATGACGAAAAGGCGTCGAATCAGGAATAACTATTTTTGTTTTGTTCGGTCAAATTGTGCATAATCAGTGTGTAGACGTTATAGCTGATGGGGAGCTGTCGCGGTTTTCGTGAAGTCGCGAGACAGACCAGTGAAGTGGAGGCCATGGTCCGAAAAGTTTTTGACCAATCGCGGTGTGCTGATTGCAGAATTGGAATAGAAAAGTTTGGAATAGTTTAGGTTATAACGCCCGTGTACGCTTTAAGGACGCATTAACATTCTGAACGAAACTGAAATTTCTTCTGAATAGCCGCAGACTGCCCCGTTCCGATAGAAATAAAAGATGGTTGCCACAAATCACTCAGACACAGGCTACTTGCACTTGCCGGAGAGCATGGGTTTATTTGCGTATAATAAAGCTTCTTGCGTGGCCGTGTAACGTTTTCGAGCACTTTCGGCGCGTTTACGACCTCATTCTGCCAACTCTTCTTTGGTGAGGATCCGTTTTAGCGTCATTCTTAAGCTTCCGTTGCATGCCGCCGCAATTTTCCATCAGCCACCGCAAGCTAAATAAGGGAAAGCGGACCAATCGCAGACACCGACACAAGCTTCTTCCTCCGCTTATCGACTATCAGTGCCGTTGCTCAGCCCTATCGTATCCCTCTCCACTTGAGCGGTCTCCTCGCCTCTTGTCAGCCAATTCGATACGACAAGCCGCTCAGTGTAGGCAATGTCATTCGCTTTTCAAGCAAACAAATATGACGTCCTATGAACGAGGAGAGCGTTTGACTGGTCGGTTCAGACAACCCGGCGGGTGACCGTCCGGTGCTTGCGCCGGCAGTTACGCAAGTTTGAAGTCAGGAGATTGGAATAAAAACATGTTGGGATAGTTTTACGTTATACGGCCCAAGGTATCGGTTATGAGGTAATTGATTTCCTACAGGAAATATATCGAGAAAATAATGTTGAAATAACCTGTGAAGGAATTACGAGTACGACAACTGTCGAGGTACAAGAAGATTAAGGCAAGGTTGTCCCATACCACCGCTGCTGTGAGTGCTCACCGCTACTTTGCATAAGTATTGAAAGAACGCTACAAGTAAGCAATCTAGGGTATAATTAGGCGGAAAGGTCGTCTAGCAAAGACTACCGGGTTTAATGTATGCGGACGATATTGTACTGTTAGCAGATAGCCAGGAAGATTTGCAAACTGCGGTTAATTATTGTTGAGACGAAGGAGACAGCCTATTCTATAGGTTTCAGTTTTAGCACAGCTAAGACCGGTGGGATGTTTTTCAACGATACAACTGATCGGGAGCTTGCAATACAAGACCATGAAATACCCCGAGTGGCGAATACAAATATCTCTGGGTATGGACAAACAAAGGGCAGAAGTACACAGAAAATCACGAACAGTCTCTCATAGAAAAAGGGCGAAGAGAAGCCGGGATAACGAAACACAGGGCATTGTGGGGATACAACAGGTATGAAGTACTGAGAGGTATTTGGAAAGGAATAATGGTGCCGGGGCTTACTTTCGAGAATGCGCTCCTGTGCTGAAGGGCAGAAGTTCAGTCGAGACTAGAAGTAAATCAGAGAGCTGTTGGAAGATTAGCCCTAGGTGCCCACGGGAAAACCACAATGGCGGAAAAGAACTAGAAAACTAACCTGTAAGTATGCCAGACATGAGGACGGAGAAAGACACAGCATTAAACGACAGGTTAACAACGCGGAAGTAAAAATTGAATAAGTTCAATGGAAAAGAACCATAGTGTTGAACTATATTCATACTGGAAACAGCAGATCAGGAAGGAAACGTTTTATGATAACTCAGGAGGCAGTGCCCTACTCTGCGAAGCTAGGTCAGGATGTCTGAGAACGCGCAGCTATATAAAAAAATTTAACGAACAAGTCACATGTACTATGTGTTGTAAACCTGTAGAAACAATAGAAAACCTCATACTAAGATGCGATGGTACATATCCCGATGTCCATGCGGGCACAGTCGCGCATCCTGAGGCCCTAGGGTCTAGAGATAACAATAGTCATGTAAATAAATATGCGGTGAAAATTAACAAAAAGCGATTGGAAGATTGGTGGCTCAAAAGCAGAGAGATGACATAAGGTTAAAGGTGTAGGAAGAAGCACTTAAAGGAAATGGCGAATTTTAATAACTTACGAAACAGTTAAACAAAAATTAAAGGGTGAGCTAAGCGGCAACTGCCATCATTCCGTTTCAAAGGGGACGCTCCTACCTTGCATGCATCCATCCATCCATCATGGCAGTGGCGGCGCCGGCGGTGCGCGGGACAGTAAAAAAAAAACAACCTGAAAGCTCGCCTTCGCGCATAGCATTCGCTGCAAACGTTTCGCGGTGAAGATTACGGTTGCACAAGCTGCAGCTGCCGGTAAGCGGCATCTGTAGCGTACGAAGAAGGGAGTGACCTCAGTACACTTTCATATGTAATAGAAAAACCCACCTAGCAACTCATTTCATTTGTTTTCAGATAGCGCCATGGAAAGGCCAAGCCTAATTAGGACTCCCGAAAAGCAGCGTGAACACGACGAGCGGCGACGAGAACAGCAATGTCACTGCGCACAACGCTGCCGTGCTCACGCTCGACAAGACGCAGCTCAAGGTTACGTCTCACTGGCCTATAGGATCAGGTGGTATCACAATTTCCCTGGTCAACTACTTTCACAGCTTGGATTGGATGCCTTTTTTTTTTATGAAGCAAACATTCTTACCTCAAGAAACTTTAAAGGAACTTGACTTACCCCTTCGAACGTAAGTTGGGTCCTTTGGCCGATCTAAAAAATACAGAACAGGTATCTAACATTGCCAATGCTTCCTAAATATAAACGACCAAAAGACAGTGGCATTATTACCCATTCACATCCCGCATGATGGGGCCTGTTTTGTAAGCAAACAAGGAAATCTAGTTGCAGGATGTTAATTGGTGTATCGAGATATGGACACAGTAGGCAAGTCTCTGCAGCGTCTTCGCCACAAACCTCAAACTTCACTTCGTCAAAAATTTCCTAACCTCGTCAAACATTTGCTACTGTGTCAGTGCGCACATAAAGGTGACTTCAAGAATACGGTCTGTCGCTTCATTGCTCGACTGCTATAAGCATTACCGCCGACAGTCATCGTAATATGAGTTTAGCTGTAATTTTTCTAACAGCTTTCCTCAAAATTTGTGCCCACAATGCTATTGCGGACGCGATACATTAACAAATTTTTATTAGTCCATCGCTACGCCACTAAATGTGACTTAGCGGTGCCTTCCATACATCCTACGACTCTTTTCTGTTTCATTTTTGTCAATGGTTTGAATGCTCATGTCCCTGTGTCTATCTCACGAATACACTTCTTCACTGCTTAATGGGTTCCTGGAGGGTGAATACAAATCAAGTATTCTCGCTCCCTCCCCGTATAGACCCTTGTTGGCATAGAATAAGTGCAACCGGAAAGAAAACGAAGCAACAGGAAAAGAATAATTTTATCAAAATGAAGAAAACCGTAAAGGTGAACCTTTAAAACTATATTTTTCGCATCCAAATTCATAGCACATTCCATAAATTCCCGTATTCTCCGTGGAAACGTTATTATTATAAATATTCTCAAGCAACTCTGCACTGGGCTGTTCTTTTCTGAGTTCTGACGTGTGTCCAGAGACGGCCTCCTGAGTGTCCGAGACTGACCTCAAGCAGACATGGGCCTTGCATTCCGAACAGTGCCCCATTACACGCAGTGCTCTATTGCTGAAGAAGATTTGATTAAGGCCCGCCAGTACCGCTAAATGAAATGCGCAACGAGCGCCGCTAGGTACTGATTAATAAAATGAACTCCTAAAAAGAGGTGGCAGCACAGCAGAGGACACTTACATGTTGTCGTCGTAGTAGTCGTGGTTGAAGTAGTCGTAGAAGTCGTAGTGGTCGACCTAGTCGTAGAGCTAGTTGTCGTTGGCGTTGTAGTTGTACTTTTCGTCGTAGTAGAAGTGGTCTCTGCCCCTCCAACATTCGTTACACCGTCCTTCCATGGTCTAGACGTGATGCTTTTACCTAGCAAAAAGAAACAATTTGCCTTCTTTTATGCTGTGATTCTGTGCAATGCGAACATAAGCAGGTTGTAATAATCAGGCATATATGCAGAAAACTATAATAACGAAAGGAATGAGCGTACTCAGGACACACAATTTTCATTTTTGTGAACGTTTGCAACACCATGTGTGTATTCGTGCCGCTTTGAACATCTCGCGTTCACATCAACGAACTGAACTTACCCATGATTTTATTTATTAATGATATTCCTCTTTCAATCTCCATGATTCATTACAAAATTTTTGGTTCACATCATATGGTTGACACTATAACCAATAGCCATCATTTTTTTTACCTACTTCCAGCTTAACGTGATGCTGTCATCTGGAAACCTACGCCGTTCGATGTGTACGGAGCATGACTCCTCGATTACATTGGGTGAGAGTTGTAACAAAATCTAGCAATTGCTCATCGTGATAGACCGCGAATCTTGGGCTGTATTCATGGAGCTTTTCGTTCTTAAATACTGTTTGCCAAATTGGCCATACGTTTTCGGTAAAAATTTTCACGGAGGCAAGATTAGGTTGCCTTCTGTATTACGAACTGTTCTAGAGCAAGAACCATTTCTCAAATACCGGCCCTGAAGGGAAGTGTTGAGAGCAAGACTCTAAACAGTGCGCATTTGGCGTCAGCGCCTATCTCTGCAGCAAGAAAAGCGAGAAAAACATTTATGCTGCGGGGTGGGGGGGGGGGGGGGGCGATTGAGAACATAAACGGTGTGAGCATAAGTTCCGAGATCGGACGGCATGATCGCCGGGCACAACGTAAGGATTCCTTTCGCTCGATTCTATTCCTTTCTTATAAGCGACCTTTAAAGACCGGCCGATGCCGGTGCTGCCATAGTCTAAGTCTCACTCAGACACACTGACGAACTCTAAAACGAATAGCGTTAGAATAGAATCGTTACATTATCCTGGCTCTAGTCTCGCTGGCCGCCGCCGCCAGCGTAGTGGCGCTGGCGTCTCTGCCATGTGCACCTACGCGCCCCCACCGTTTCTACAAATGGCTACTCCCCTTTTGGATTTGGGCGGTACAGTCGCGATCAATTTGAAGGTGATCGTGCGAGCATCGACCGGCGGGCCTTCCAAGCAGCATAGCGGCCGATTTCGGAACAGCGAAGATAAAAATAGCGCGGCCTTCCTCCCCTTATTATGCTCTTCCAGGCTGCAGCCGTCACCCCCAAGACCAACTCGTCACATTATTGCGTTTGTTTCCCTTTCATGGCAATGATCTGTGTGCGTCGCTTCCTCATGCATATCTTGGCTAACAATGACGCCTCCGTGCAAAGGCTCATAACGCAATCGAAATGAATTCGAAGGTTATGCCGTGAACGGTGACGGGAGTGACAGCTTTTCAGGGAACACCAAAAGAGAGAGAGGGGAGCTATCTGATGTTTCCCTCTCGACCGACGGTGAAGACGTAACGTGGCGCTGCTCCTAGTTTTCGTCGCCGCTCGACCGATCACCTTCAAATTGATCGCGACTGTACACACTATTCATCCTAGAACTGCGCGAGACATGCAATCGCGGTTTGAAGGCGTAAATTGCGTTTGCAAAAGAATTAAAACTAAACTCTGATGTTCTACGTGCCAAAACAGCAATTTGATTTTGATGGACGCCATAGTGTGGGTTTACAGAATAACTTCAAACACCTGGGGTTCTTTAAAGTGCACCCAGTGCATGGTCAACGGACGTTTTTGCATTCCGCTCTCAGCTGAATGCACCTGCCGCCGCAGGGATTCCACCAGCAACATCCAGTTCACAGCAGCTACACTATGGACACTCGGCTGCAGCGGCGTCGGGTTGTCGCATAAGATCACTCAGAAGAAAACAACATGCGCACTACTCATTTAGATTTTGTTGCAAATACTTCAGTAGTGAATTGATATTATGGCGAAGATGAATGCAGGCTCTAAAGATACGAAAGGTTCAAACGGATTACTGTTGCGTTATTCAGCTACATCACGTTCAAGGGGAAACGTCTGTCCTTTCAAGAATCAGAATGGAACATGGAATGGAGTTCCAGAATGTGCTGTTGCCACGAATGGTGTTCGTGAATTAGAACGCTTCTTGGATGCTCACTTCTGTGAACTTGCTAGATAATTATGTTTTGGTTGCGTCTTAGTATTGGTGCACTTCTGTAGTGTATTTTTATTCTTTCTTTAATGTCCGTCACGGAGGGTCGGCAACGTTTCTAAATACAATAATAAAAAATGGATGTGGGTGAATATTAAAAGTTCTCAATAGGAATCGAACATTACACGCTAACTCCCTGTATTCGTGTTTTAAGAGGAACTGTTCGGTATTTTGACATAACAGAAAATTACCCAGATAGTTTGTGACAACTTACTGCTGGTAAAATCTGGCTGCTGTTCCTTGCCTGCCAAATAAAGTATTGCAGATCGCCAGGAGTGAAACAGTGATCATAGTTGTTGAAGCAACGCAGAAATAAAAGGGGTAAAGCAAGCCTCGTTTCAGGTTTTGTAGTGTAAGCCTACATGAAAACCTATGGTCTTTTTTATTGCAATCTGTCATTTAGATTTTTGGTAGTCTAGTTGATAGCACATTTATTTTTTCTGCTACAAGCACTGATGTTCTTGTGTTGATGAGATTTTTCACACGTGTCTACGGCAGACAAGTCCTTCAGCAGTTCATCTTTTTCTTTTTCCCGCCGACTTCTCATCTTTCTTCAGCGACCACTTATTTGTCGTTGATGCACAGCTCATCATCAGCAGCAATTCATATTTTAGAGCGCTTGTTTGCAAGAAGGTTCTGAAAGTGGTGAAGAGGATATTTGGGCAGTTTTTAATGACAAAGTAGAGATCTTGTGCTTAGAAGTGATCTTATGTAATTCATATACTTGGCTGTCCATTTTTGTAGTAGTAATTATCGGCGTGCTACCTAATTATACCGGTAGAAACATTGCCACTGTATTATATGCGCCTGCCTTTGCCTTTTCGATATTACATTCTAACTATTCGTATTCGATTCGCGAGCAAATAATTAGATATTCGCCCACTTCTGTAATAAATATTCAAATGAATAGGTTCAAGTTGACTCAAGCACTGCGTGATTGATGGTAATAGTGGTTGTAACATTGAGTCCAATTACTGCTTTTCTTTCACCTTCTCTGCTTCTCGGCGGTCTCAGCTAGAAATTCATCCGCGGTTGAGCAAGCAAGCTTCTTTAAAATACGAATCACAAGCAGTGGAAACGTCTTACTAACCAGGATGTTCAGACGAAGCAGTCGTGGCGTCTTTATGAACAACGTCCAATGTAGGAACCCCTGCGAATTTGTTCAGCGCGGCAACAAAAATCCCTGAAGTCCGTGCTAACTGACAAAAGCACCTATAGTTCCGAGCTTTACCTACAATGTAAACGGTACACTGCCTAGAAGGCCCTTGACCATTCGAAGTCATTACGTTTGATTTGCTGTGCTGAACTGCCCAAGGCGATGCTTTCTGCCAATTAGCGCTCACGTTTAGACAGCTTCTCGGATACTTCTGCCCACTCCGAGACGACAAATCACATACAAGACACGTACGCACTAAACGGTCAAATAATTAACGGAATTCACCTAGATTTCGCGTATAATCTTCCTGTCTCTTACGGCAGCTGGTACATGGGCAGAGATGAAGTGTGACAACAGCAAACTACGGCAGCGTGGAACAAACGGCACCCGTGAACAAAACTCCATGGCTACTTCGCATAGAATGCGAAGTAGCCATAACCGTATCGAAAGAAACAGCTCTATGCACACGACCAGCCTGTACTTGGCCCCAAGTGTTGGAACTTATTTAGAACCAGTCGCAGCTTAAAGGACACCTCACCAAGTCTGGCCATTTTCAGCTGACAAGCACAGAGCATACATTGCGCGATAACGATCGTGTCTGCAAAGTATTACATGGGTACGTGCCACGGAAAGATCTGAAATTTCAAACCAAACGCCGTTTCTTCTTCTCCTCGCGGCCGCCGCGCTCCAACCCGGACGATGACGTACTCGTGTGCCTGCGCCTACGTACTGGTGTCCGCAGTGCGACTTCGCTCGTGGTGACACGTGACTTCGAGAATTATTCAAGACAGCATCTGTTATCTGTGCGATCTGTTGCTTGAATTGATGAATTGAAGTTCGAAGAAGTAATAAAACACACAAACGGAATATCTGCGTGTTTTTTGTTCTTGTTTTACTTCGCACCGAAGCAAGAAAGATGTACTTCCGCTTGGTCTGCTTGTTCCCACGGTCGTGTGGTCACGCGCGCAGGTACCGAAATTATGCCATTTTCTACCGTGTTACAGCGCGTGATCATGCTCTGCGATCCGCTTGTTCGACTTCAGTATTCGTGTAGCATTGAATTGTACCATTAGTCGCTGTTTCCTTGTGCATAGCGCGCAAAATCGTGCACTGCGCGAACAAGACAACAGCTCGCGCGCGACGCCGTCAGCTGAAGTGCGTAGTGCCGAAGAAAAAAAACAAGGAGAAAAAAGTTACGGTGGCGCCTATGGCGTATGCGTGCGAACGTAGGAAAATAATTTCGCTTGCGGAGGCTAGACGCGGGTGTGGAGCAAGCGTCTTGCATGGCAGTGGAGCCCGCCGGCTGAAATCATGGATTCGCGGCACTGAAATATTTCTATCTCGGCTATTAATGAGCCAATTTGAAACATTTTTTTTTGTGGCAGAACGTTCCCCAGAGGACACGTACCAACTTCCAGCGCATAAGCAAAGTTTGCTATGGGGCCTGGTGAGGGGTCCTTTAAGGTGAACATTATTTTTCGCCCACCCGTGAACAAAACTCCATGTCTGAAAGTCGGACGTTGCGTTAGTGAACCGATAACCCAGATTGCTCCTGTGCCGCATTTGCAAACCTTGCCTACAACAAACTGCATGCACGAATTTTTTTTATGAATGTGTGCGATAAAGCAAGAAAATATGGCCGGACTGTCATGAGTGACTTGCTCATTGCTTGCAAGACCATTGGTTGCGATCTCGCCTACAAAGTGCATTATAATAGATATCTCTCATGCCAATGCTTTTAATCTATTATAAAAGCCACTTCAAAATACTGCGTTTTTCTTTTTAGGGGCGTTCGATTGCAGTCGTAATCTCAAGATAAAATGCCATCTCTCCATTATGGTTGATAAAGATACCGCTGCCTCGTTGTTTGCTTGTTAATCTACCGAATCTTGGAATTGTACTTTATTGTGTTTCTATTTGTTTGGATTGCTTGCTTTGCTAAGACAAACTTTTCTCAATTTTAAGAATACTTGGTGTAAAGGTACGTCCTATTTAAGTTACTTGTCCACCTTTCGAATGATGACAGATACTGCCTTTCGTGTTATTGCAAATTATGAATGTTTTTCCCATAAAACGGTGTCAACTGGCTGCGACTGAAGGCCTTTATGATCGAAATAATGACACTTACTTGGTTCTCCGTTTATCACTTTGAAGTCTTCTCACGGCAGGTATGTTAAAGAAACATAAAGAATATAGTTAACTATGCATAACAAGGTTTCCATGGCATAAGAAAAATACACTCAGCGGTATATCCATGCATTCATCAATTCTTACAGCTGATTTTTCACAGCTGCTTGCGCTTTCGATGGAAGGATTGGTCAGAGTGATCCTCTCCATGAAATGTGAAATGAATATAGGCCAATTGTTATTTGCTTATTTTAGTTCCTACAGATTTTCTAAACATCACATGTGGCAGACAGCTCTTTTCCGCGTTTTCGAATGGCTTTTTTGGATATAGTTGAAATTAGATTAATATGAAGAAACCACAATGCGCTACCACACAATTAAACTGCTTCAGAAATTATCCTATTTTTAGTATTCACTTTTATGCTAGCATTCGCATTACACTGCAATCGACGTCACACGAGCTTCAGCGGCGCGGCGCCAGGTGTGGTTGCCATGCTTTTTAGGCTCGCACTCGCGTTGGTCCCCTCACTCTTTCTCCCGACTGTACATACTGACACGTTGCGTTATTTCCTTACATAATCACCATAAATCCTAAGCCTGTTCTAAGCAAGTGCTTTTCTAGCAAGTTTTAGTTATGCTGTAAAGTAAACGTGAATTCACTAGCTTATTTCCGGCTAATTATTGTGCCAGTTCTCTGATAAAGTTCATCGGTTAAATGAGCAGAGGTCTAGATAGCGTCTGCGTCACTGCGGTGAGATCAAACTGTCGAGCCTTTTAAGAAAGGGAAGATGGCTGTTGTGGGCCGCGTGGTGTCAGAGCGGGTAAATTTAGCTCAAATGTTAATAAAGCAGCGAAAGTCTTTGCTTTTCCGTGTTAACTTCGGGCACACTCATTATGGTTTTGGTGAGCCTAATGAAGACAGCGCCCTAGTGTAATCGTCTTAAACCTTAGCGTGCCGCCAACAATCAAAACGCCGTCGCCGTGTCTCAACAGTATTTTTTAACCGGCTTGATATTCCGGTGTGATTGACATCCACCATAAAGCAACAATGAATAATTGCATATCTGCAAGAACAGTGACCTAACAGTAGGTCTAACAGAACACGTATGCGCCAGTATGTTAGGTACCATGGAACGTACCGTAAGGAGTTTCCTCGTCATCTTCCAACGTACCTATATGAAAAAAAAAACGAAACGACCGTACGTAGTTTAAGCATTGCGAAACCCAAATGAAGCGGTACTACAGAACAAGCCTTCTCATCTTTTCCATTCCACTGTGCCATTTTCCGGAAGTTGTCCCCATAGGCCGGGAAAATATATATAGACTTCTTAGGCCAACGCCTATTGCATTAGTGATCACTTCGCTTTTAGGTTAACTAACACTTTCTTTCAAAACTACTGTTATTTCAAAAGTATTGTTTTTAACATACTAGCCCTATTTTTCCTCTTAATTGGTGCTTAATCGCTTTGTTTGTTAAGTATTCATGTAGAAAATGGCGGCACATCTATCCTTTGCAGATGAATGGCGACGTTGATGCATTATCAATATTTTTTTTATGTAGATGGACGGCAAATGACGCGTTCTTAAGCAGCGTTATAATACGGCGATGGCTCGTAGGGCTCCAAAAACACACCGTAGGTCTTCCCACTTCGTCCCTTATTCGTTGCCTCATGACACCAGGCGGCATTAACCCCTCTTCGGAAAGCACTGACTGCCTGCTTGAAAACCGCCCACCTATTTGGAGAAGTATTCAGACAAACTATATACACAAAAGTATTCGAACTATGCTCAGGAGAAGTTGGCGAGAAAAAAAAAAAGAACGGCCACGCACGCCCACATACAGACACCTACACAATCAGAAGGAAAAGGGTAATAAAAGTCCCACTGACAGGTAGAAAGAAGGCAAAAGGCCACACAGGAAGGAGGCCGTCCGCAGCTGCGTAAATTTAGTACGGCTTCAAGCGCAGGATGTGTACAGTTTCAGAGTGAGGCTGTCGACACGTTGTCACGACACCGCCCTGAAGGACCTCGTACTCAACGTCGCGAAGGGCTTAGATTTTTCTCGAGCAGGTTTGGCTGATTGTCGGGAGTCTACATTCGGACTCGACCACAAATTTAGAAAGTCATGACACCGTGGCACAACTTGTAGCGGCGAGCATCTGAATTATGTTGCCAGCTGATTTGCAGGCGCACCTGTTCACGGGCCTCTTCGGCGTGTTGAGCAAATTACGAGAAAACATGGCGTCGAGCATTGTTTGTGCATCGCTTCCGTAAACAAGTCTGAACGGGGTTAGGGGACTTGATTTAAAGCGAAAGCTTTACTAACCGTGTCGAGACGAGCTTCGCCGTCATCAGGAATTTGACCTTCATTTGACCACAGTAGCGCCGTAGCCTTGGCAACGCATCACGCGACTCGCCGTGCCGAGCTCCACCGCTGCCACCGGCTTGGCGCATGCGCTCTCCGCAGCTAGGTTGCCACCCAACCACGTGACTCACCGCGCTCATCTAGTCAGTGTGAGCTTCGCCATGGATGAGAGCGAGGCCAAGATGTCTTCTCTGAGCGTTCGCGGGAGCGGGAGACTTTGAGCCGTTGTCGCGCAGTGGCTCTGACCAACCCGCGGATATTGCCAGGCGAGCTCCTTCACTGAAGAGGGTCCGGAAATGCAACAGGCATTGCACCGTCGAGATCAGTGTAGCGAGCGTGTTCGCGCCCGGTCCGTTCAGTCTTCTAGACTGCGCTTGTTCGCGGAGCCTCTTTGCATATGTAGCACTTGCGCTTTCCCTGTGCGGCAACAGGCGTCGCACCACCGAACGATGCCTGTCTACTCAAACCTAATCACAATCATATCTAACCACAGACCTAAGCACAGCCGTCATACCTGGCTTAACGATGATTGTATACCTAAGTGAAATAATTACAGCTAAATCAAACGTTACCCAAGTGAAATCGAGACTTAACCAGCGTAAACGAAGCTTTCGCCTTACATATCTAGGGTTAGCTGAGTTAAGCCACAGCCAAATTTTTTGGCGTTGCGGTATTACAAACAAACCTGAATAAACGGAGAATTTCGTCTCATGTTTCTTGCTGGATGCCCGCGTACAAGCTAGTAGAGAGCTTTGGTAACCGAGTATGTGAAAATCTTTAATTAAATACTGTAAGTGGCGTGAAGTTTCCAAAGAATGTTATTCTCACTTCGAGCTCAAAACATACTTCGCTCGGATTAGATGTCTACCAACCGTAAACACGTAAGAATAAGCCAGCAACAGCTTTTGGGGATGTAGTCAGTGCTCCCACTTTCCAACACATGCCGTGAGGGAGTATGTTTAACAGGTAGCGGAGAGTCGCTTTACTGAGACAGCAGCCAGTAAAACACCAATCGCTTTTGGCCTTTTGACTATCTCAGCATTGCCCTCATCTGCCTTGATTTCCTTGCCTTGTTATGTGCCACATTGAACTACCCAGTCCAGCCATACCCCCGTAGACTGCATTGCTTTGCCCATTCCACTCTTGCCTTACTCTACCTCGCGTTGCCTTGCAGATCCGTGCTTTGATTTTCATTGCCCGTTTCTCTTTCCTGGCCAACCTGCCTGTCTGATTCTTGTATTCGCTGCCTAGTATTCCTGCGTGTGCCAGTCTTGCGCTACCTAGAATTACCTTATTTTGCCTTATATGCTACACCACGGCTTGCCTTGCCATACTTGCTTGCCCACCTGTCTGTTTGCCCCACAGTGACCTGCCTTGCCTACGCTTGGATTGTTCGGTATTGCTGTTTGGCCTTCCTGCCTGCCTGGTCCTTGCCTGTCCTGCCGTGCCGACAGTTTTCTTAGCCAGCCGTACCTTGCCCACCCTGACTGATTACTCCGCTGTCTACACTGCTTTAGCTCTCCCGATACTGTCTTTCCTCACCCTACCAGGTTCTGCGTATCTCTACAGTCTTGATCTACCTTGTTCTGCTTTGCCACACCCGTTGGATGCGGGAGTTGGCCGAGGTTGAGGAGGTCTTTGAGATGAAAACTGGAGGTTTATTTACATTATTTACAGTGTGAGTACAAAGAAATTAACATTCATAAAGTTATTACGGGCCGGCAGCAACTCGGACGCTGCGACCCGTGGCAAGAAGCTCAAAAGAGATGACTGAAGGAATACTCTCTTGCTGCTCCCGATCTCTGGCTTTTAACCCCTTCGGTGTCTCGAAGTCACGTCACGTTCGACCAATCGGCGAGCCCGCTCAGGTTGCGTCATTTTCGGCCAATGGTAGGCGCCCGTGCGAATGTAAGTCACACCCGGCGCCGAGGGTCGCTCGTTGGGCTCCAATTGTCCGAGGGATTAGTTGTCTGCGGTATTGCCTTCCTGGTCTGCAACTGCCGTCACAAAGGTGGAAGGGGGGGGGGGTATTGCTCCCAGGGCTTCACGGTACATTATGGCCGTCGTGCGCGCACAGTGGGGCAGGCGGTTTGTTCTCGAGCGACCTTTCAGAGCCGCAAAGCAGCTTTGCTCGGGACCCACGTTACCTGGAGCAGTGCCAGGCTCCCGCTACACTTTCGGGAAGAGTCAAGCAGTGGGACAACAGCTCCACATGCGGCGCACGAGGTGGGGGACGCCAACTTGTTTGGACGTGCCGCGCCTCGGAAACGTGGTAGATGTGCTTCTGCGCTCCTTAATTATGTGTGACGCAATTCTATGTGGTCTGGTGAATTCGAAGGAGGCTCAGGAAAAGGTCCCGTATCTAACAGCTGCTCCTCGCTCCGGAAGTTCGGAATCGCCGGTGAAATCAATTCGCTGGCCATGAGGAACGCTGAAAGAACATGTAGGGTTCTGGTGTCGAGCCTCGTGTGACGAACTTCGGGATCAGGGGCCCGGGAGAACGTACGTCCAACAAACAAAAGAACGTAGCGCTGCACCACGTGTAAGCGCAGGCTCTTCACCCTTGACTCGCGAGGCTATTACTAAGTCAAAATGAACCCTGATCTTTTCTTTCCCCAATTTTGATAAATCAGTTCTAACCACCTTTCTAAACTGCTATCCATATCTCATCGAATGTCGACAAAGCCAGAGTGCCATTGTTGTTGCAAAACAAAGAGTCGTTGTCGTTGCAAACAATTAGTGAAAATAGCCCTACATAACTTAAGTGGCCTAACTTCACGAACAGCCTGTTCTTTCCTTATCGCAGTGGCGTACTTATCGCACGTATTGGTACCACTGAATAGTCTGGTCAACTCCACAAGTACGTAATCACAAGCGCGCTAGCCTTGTGGTCACTATTCAGAACGCGTACTTGCGTCGTAGGGAAACCTTTCATTACGCTTACTCACGTTTCCTCCTTTAGTCCCTACAGGACACGTAACCTAAACAAGAATTTAATTTGTGTAACTTACGCACTCCGCAGAACCCTTAAAAAATGCGTCTCCTAATAACTCTTTCCACGCACGCTTATTAGAGAAGTCAGAATACCGGTGCCCTCAACACACACGAGCAACCCAGTCAAAAATCTGCTTCCTTCCGTCCACACAGGACACGCGCTAATGGAACTAAGAGCTCTTCTCAGTGCAAATTACGCACTTACTGAAAACCTACGCGCCTAACCTTAGAAAATTCAAAAAATACGCTTATAAAAGAAACGTTAACTAATACACACACGCGTTACCATAGGCCTCTCAACGATAACCTTGACCTTCAGGCTACTCACACACACAAAAAAAGAAAGCCTATCTACTATTTATTAACACCTCGCGAAACTACAGGTTTACATAAAACGCATCTTTCGAATCTCGGAGCTTCTTGAACGAAAACACAAAGCTCATACCTTATATATTGAAAGAAATTCGTCTCAATACGCAAAAATTTTCCAAATGCTCAAAATTAAAACGAAAAAACAAAAAAAGAACTCGTTTGCCTTCTACGGAAGCTCTCTTGGCCTCCCGTTTCAAATGTTTACGAATGACACGTACTTTTGAGCCGTACTCGAGGTGGTCGCGGTTCGAACGCTATTCTGGCTATCCCGGAACAACAAAAGGGCTGACACACTGTCAGCTCCTTCAAGACGTTACAGTCTCCTGCCAATTTGCGTCCTGGCGCCATGCTTTCATCACGAGCTCGACTGACCGCGTCACGACTCCCTACCACCTCGTCTCGTCTTGCCACCTTGCACTCCTTCGCACTACATGCTGCACTCCGAAAAGAACGACGGAACGACGAGGAACGTAACTGCCCCGTGCCCTGTGTCCGCGTCCGTGAAGAACATGCTTCTCGGTCCCTTTTTGACAGGTGGCCCAAACGTGCTTCATGCGCACATGTCAACGACGATCGCACCTTTCTTTTCTTCGCGCCCTGCCTTTTTGCGCTTGTCGCCGTCTTTGGCTTAGCTAAATTATCCACCGCATTCCGATCTTTACGGCGCTTCTTTCTGCGGCGCTTTCTCTTGGAATTCCCTTTCATGCCGTGGCGCCTCGTGCTGGCCGGCACACATCTCGTCGGCCCGGATAGGTCTCCTACCCGCACAGTCTGAATGATTAATAACTAAATCATCGCTCTCGTCGCAACCTAGACTGGCGGAGAGCTGCACCGATCCCTGAACTATGCAGTTGTCTTCCCTTGAGCGACGCAGCTCGCAATCCTGCGTACTGCCTTTAAATGCATCGTCCAGCTGGCACTGTGCTTCGGCACGCAGATCTGACCTGACATGGGTGCTCGCGTCTGTCGCGTCAGCACTACTCTGTGCTTCGTTAACTACCTCGTTAACGTTACATGCGACGCACACGCGTGGTAACAGTGCCAATTCATTCACAGCTGGCCTAGCTGTCTCTACAGTGCTTTGTTTGCACAGCACCTCGTCGCTTTCACTACGGCCTTTAAAGGCCTCTGTTGCCACTAAGGCATCGTTAGCGGCTAGTCCTTTCCGTTCACCTAGGAATGTGCTGCTAATCTCACATGCAACACTTCTTTCGTCGGCTTTTGGCAACAATCCGCTAGATACTTCCTGATTCTTTTGCTCTGTACTGCCTACAGAATTTTCAGACATGCGTTGTCTTTGTTCCTTTAACTGCTGAAAATATTGTATGTTTTTCCAATGCTACCTTCTCTTTCTCGTACTTTTGCTCATGCTCACGCTTACGTTCACGACGCTCACGCTCCCGTGCTTCTTTTATCACCTCCCAAGCAATCTCAATGCTTTCATCATCATTGCCATTATCTTGAATCGCCTTTATGATAGCTGGCTTTTTCATCTGCTCGTCCGCCTCAACTCCCAGATCGCCGCACACAATAACAAGTCTAACCTCGTCAACTTTCTAAGATCCATGGCAGCTGCCCCGACTGGTGGTTAGAACTGTTTTCCTTAATTTGTGCAAACACACAATATGCAACAAATTCCCGATTCCTAGAACTATCAAAATAAACACAACATTTGAAGTCTAGCAAATCAAAAGGAAAAAACCACACGCTCACTTACGGTTGCAGCACCCTGCCATCTGGTTCATCGGTCCGCTCTTCCCGGTTCCTCAGGACTCTCTGGGTCGAAGGCTCGCTCTGCTTCGCTGTTCGCAGTTCCTCAGGACTACTTTGGACGAAGGCTCTCTCGTCTTCACTGTTCCCGGTTCCTCAGGATTTCTTTAGACGAAGGTTCATCCGTAGCGCTGCCACCAATTGTTGGATCTGGAGGACAATCCCAATTGCTGTCCCCCTGATTTTGGACCTGGCCGTTGGGTGCGGGATTTGGACGAGGTTGAGGAGGACTTTGAGATGAAAACTGGAGGTTTATTTACATTATCTACAGTGAGAGTACAAAGAAATTAACAGTCATAAAGTCATTACGGGCCGGCAGCAACTCGGACGCTGCGACCCGTGGCAAGAAGCTCGAAAGAGATGACTGAAGGAATGCTCTCTTGCTGCTCCCGGTCTCTGGCTTTTAACCCCTTCGGTGTCTCGAAGTCACGTCACGTTCGGCCAATCGGCGAGCCCGCTCAGGTGGCGTCATTTTCGGCCGATGGTAGGCGCCCGTGCGAATGTAGGACACACCCGGCGCAGAGGTTCGCTCCTTGGGCTCCAATTGTCCGAGGGATTACTTGTCTGCGGTATTGCCTTTCTGGTCTGCAACTTCCGTCACAAAGGCGGACGGGGGGGCATTGCTCCCAGGGCTTCACGGTGCATTACGGCCGCCGTGCCTCGCGGCTTCCAAGCGCACAGTGGGGGCAGGCGGTTTGTTCTCGAGCGACCTTTCAGAGCCGCAAAGTAGCTTTGCTCGGGACCCACGTTACCTGGAACAGTGCCAGGCTCCCGCTACACTTTCGGGAAGAGTCAAGCAGTGGGACAACATCTCCACATGCGGCGCACGAGGTGGGCGACGCCAACTTGTTTGGACGTGCCGCGCCTCGGGAACATGGTAGATGTGCTTCTGCGCTCCTTACTTAGGTGTGACGCGATTCAACGTAGTCTGGTGAATTCGAAGGAGGCTCAGGAAAAGGTCCCGTATCTAACAATACCCAGTCCCTCATCTATATACAGTGGCCCATGTCAGTGTGAAAGAGATTCGTTGAAGAGCGGCACACGCGGGCACTTTGACGGGTTGTTGGTTACATTCAAACCCTGTTCCCTCAGCACAGCAGCGCCATGTGCTGCCCATTCGGCCATGCACAAACCAGTGACCCAGGAAGGCGGGAAAGCGGTTAGAGTCATAGATACACACATAGGCAGTCGGCCCACGGGAAGTGCGTGAAGTAGCCTGAATACTAAAGCAATAAGACGCCTTCTAACAAGTTTTCTGCATCACAGGAATGTGTCCACAAAATAAATTTCACTGTGAAAAACCTAACAGGAGCACACATACCAGGAGAGCCGTATTGACTATTCTCATTCTCTCTGAGCGTCCTTTATTAGACGGAGCGGGACGCCGCTGATGGCGCTGCCCAGCACAGGTTCTTATCATCTGATCCACAGTTTCTTACGCAGTCTGTGTACAGCCTGTTTTCCATCGTGTGCGCACATAGGTAGCGCGAACAACAGTTCGCCGATGGATCCCACTTCGGTGACAAGGTTGAATATTTCGCACCGGAGCCACTGGGACTTCCAGCGGCGACCCTATTAACAGAAGCTTGAGTGGTTTCCCTGCTACTCATCCCCGGGAACTGAGGTCCTATTTTGCACCTTTCGCGGAAATTTGGCGAATGCCATTGCGTGGGAACGGCAACAAAGCACTGAAGGGAGAGCCGTAGCTTCAACAACGTTTTCTGTCGAGACGGAAGGCGTAGGGCGGGCACTTCTGCTTCAAGGAAACAGCCACTCCCAGGTGCATACCTTAACCAGATTTGCAAGTAACGCGAGCCAGTACTGGCAGCTACCGGCCAATAGGAGCCGCGTAAGGGAACCTTGCCTACGACAACGTCTGCCATTCACCGGCAGCTTCATCACGGCTGAGGCGATGTCTCTTTTGTGTTTCGCATTCGGCTTGTAAGCACCATGCGCTGCGCACGACTGCAATATTTGGCTGACATATTCACCAGGGCCTATATAATCTACGCAATGCGTTTTTTCACGAGGAAAGAGGCGTAGTTGATTGCACCTTTAGTGAGCGTGACATATGGTCTGGTAGGCTAATGCTACGAGCGAGCCCAGTGCGCCGTGCTACTGTCGCAATGAATGTCATTTGTGAGTAGTTAAGTAACTCTGCCGGCTTGAAGGCCTCTGAGGTAGTTGTTAGCTTGCTAGCCTGTGCTACATATGTTATTCAAGCCCAGAAAATTCAACTTAAAAGTCGTTTAAGTCAACGTTCGATCAAACGACATTTAAATTGAATTTTGAACTTGAAATTGAAGTTTGAAGAAAGTCATCACCATGACAAATCTGTCCTTCAACATGCATGGTCCCGGCTCTTGAATACTGTAAACTATGATTACCTTCAACGAAGCCTTTTAACAAAGGCGAACACAGTTTTTGTAATTTAGCAGTATCTGTAGCGAAATGGCTTCGAAAAAAACGTCATTCTTCTTTTCTTTTTATTGCGTAATCAGTAAGAAAAAGAAAGGACATGCTCGGTACTTACTTCGTCCTGAATGGGTGTCTAAAGAATAGATGGGGTGAGGAAGTAGAATGTATAAGTCAGTAGATCAACAGACAGACCTGCGTAGAGTGCCGCTCTGCGCAATTTACACATCTTCTAATCTGGAATCGATATAAAGGTGAAGTTTAATAAATATACCTTTGCGTTTGTTGGTTTTTACTTAATAATTCACATTACGCGACAATGGTAGAAAGATTTGGCTTGATGTTCTGTTACGTTTGTCCAAATACCGTCCGTTACAGGTTATTCGTCGCATGCTTGGGACATATAATATGATTTAATCCAGTCTTTCCTTTCTGTGAACCGCTATATTCAGATATAAAAATGCTTATGCCCCGACTGGTTTGACACCACTAGTCCAACATAAATATTTTAGACGTAAAAAAAGTTCGCGTGTTCTTGTGTAGGTAACGTCTCTATATTCGCATGTATAGCCTCATGATCGCACAGTGCATGACTCTATTGAGAAATTACTAAGATTTGAAAAAGTGCCTGCAACAAGGATGAGTCTGTAGCGCTGTATCTTTTGACTTGAACCTCTTTTTGCTATATGTAAAAGTCCGTATTAAGCATCCTAATTTTGTTAGAGAACCTTCACATATACAAGATCCTTTAACCTTGTTTACCTTCCTCACATCATGTCCTCTTAGGAAGGTAGTAAAGCTTCCGGCTCGGTACAACACCCTACTTTCTGGTTGATGGGGCTTGGACGTACCAAGGCAACATAATGGCTATGAGGTCTATTTTAATGTTTCTCAAAGCAAGATGACTTGCCTGTAGAAAGTGTCGCCACTATGTCGATAGCCATGATCAGGGAATGAATGAACTTATTCATTCTAGACGAAACCAATATGCAGGCAAGGCACTCATGGCTACAATAGTAATTTTTGCTCACACAAATGACAAACCCAATGACCATTTTCTTTCTCTCTGGTGTCGATCACGTAGAATATATCTACTATAGGCGAAATAAACGCAGTGTTTAGAGGGCTTTTATTCTAAGATTGCTTATACTAAAAAATATGCGCAGTCTGGCTGGTATGCCGGAAAGGCTCCCTTTACGAGAAATTGCATCACACGTCGAACTCCACGTGCCATAAGGGGCATGCAGCATTCTGCTTAAACATGAAGGTTGCCTCCATTACAAAGGAAATTCCATAATCAATGCGCGCATGCAAATAAAATCTGTTTCGGCAGCCAGAAAAGTGTGCGCGAGAAAAAGCATTTCCAATTATTTTTACTGATTGCACTGCTAGACGGGATGTAAGCGTCGCATCGGTGCGAATGTCTGCAAGAATTAAAATGAGGCTTTATGCCATGTGCTGCACAAAACGAAGGAGGTCTAGCCTAATTATAGAACTCACAAGAAGTTATCGAAATCAAACGAGTTGCAACATGCACTTACAACGTCATATGAAACAATCTTTGTAAAAGGTATATATGTGGGATCACAATTAGACAATAAAGAATAGCGTTGATACATTGCAATGTATACTGGGGAAGTAAACTTACTTTAGTCACAAAAAATTTGTTAGAGTGCGCCATGCGAGAAGACTCGAACACTAGCCTCATGAAAAGAAAAGTTCACTGAAAATGAAATTTTGTTCAAATGCGGAAAAAACTGTTCACCTGTCGGAAACTTTTCAACTATTTAGATTCATTAGGGAAGAGACATAAATGGCAAGATATAACAAGCGTGAAGCAATATAGTGACACTAACTACGAGGTCCGATGAGAAATTACTGGGGCTATTTACATAGCGCCGCTGAAGAAGTGGTACGACAATGTCAGCGCAAAGCAGTTACAGCATATGACATAGATTAATGAATTTTTTTGAAGAGAGCAACTTGCTCTCTACATTTGTACATTTTTCATGGACGTCCATTTAAACACATTTATGAATATCATTGGTATTTCAAGGTGCAATGTCAAATTTGTGAAGAATTCCGCACCTCCCAGGACGCTCACCATAAGATGTTGGGCTGGCACTAAGATTACGACAGACGTCTCCATCTGGGACAAGTCTTTACATTTCAGATCATAAAGTGGAGCGTACAGTCATTGACATGAAAGGGCCCCGAATTTTCAGCACTGAAGTCATGGCAGAGAGAAGACGCCAGCAAGCAAGCAAGCGATCGCTGATATTCTTTTTGTTTTGAGCCGCATTACCCGGGAAGCACACCATGACGCAGATTGCGGCTAGACCTGTTTCCACACACTTTCATTTATATTTTCCTCATTATTTATACATTTCAACTATTACAGCAGTTAATATTCCCTATTCACTCCATGGCTTCGAGGTTTGTTGTCCTCATATGACTGTGATTGACAAAACCGAACCCTTCGCTGCCTGTCCTTCTTTATATGAGCAGTAATTTGTGACATCTCAGAAATAACACGTGATGTCGAAGCCACAACTGCACCAACGGGACAGCTGAATGCACCATACAGGACTGAATGTACAATGCAGGAACTGCGCCCCAACAGTCATCCTGAACTCTATACACGTCTGTTTTTCCACGCTACGATATTTTGTTGCTAGTACAGCGCGAGTGCAGGTCAAACGGGAACCGATTTCAAATCTTCAGTGACCGGTGAAACCCAGAGAGTCCTTGACGCGTTTTAAGAACAAAGTTTCCAAGGAGGTTTCCAAAAGTACGTGGAGGACAGGCCCTTTGAGATGTAGAATGCTGCAGCATCATAATATCTTAAGATACATCAAGGGCCGACCATTTCTGCGTTTGGCTTTCTTTGTCTTTTCGCAACTAAATTCTTCACTCTACCGGCAATCTGCTCCTTAAATCGTCGCTCTAATAGTCACTTCAACTGTAACAGTAAATTGATCGCAGCATTTCTCCGCTCTAAAAATGTATGGCTCGCGATTCTGAGGTCATTTACTCACCTTTCTACTTCATGCTATAACCATGCAGTGCCCTCATGCTTGATAGCCTAGTTCTAATCGTGAATGTTCTGATAGGGCTAATGTCATTCATGCGCTGTTTTGCTCTGTACACAATATGCCAAGTATAACACAGAACGGCACAGCTCCCCCGTGCGGCAACTCACCGTTATTTATTACGTAGAGCAGGAAGTACAGAAGCGCCAGCGAGAGCACCAGGCACAAGATGCAGGCCACGACTGCGCCTTTCGACGAGTCTTTTGCATCCTCCTCCGTAGATGACTCAATGGTGGGAGTCTTGGTCCTAGACCGGGATAAAACAATACAGCGAGGATAGCGAGGAACACCGTGATGCGCCGTACTTAAGTACGAAACTACGGGAGGCAAAAAACACGCCACGCCAGATGCGATTTATGTCAAGTAGGCGTGGTGTACGAAACAGATGTGTGTGAATCCGCGCAAGTCATTTATCGAAGACAGTGAAGCTGTGTGAGGGAGTTCTTTGGAAGTCTTGGTTGGCTTTCAAGGGTCAACTTTATTTCCAAATTTCCTTTCTTTACTAAAATACAGGAATGCTAGGACAAGCACGGCGACAGTGGCCTGGCGCTCACTGCGACAGTGGCTTGGCGCCGTGAGCGCGCATCAAGCGTCCGTATAATTACTGTCGCAATAAAGAGATACGCGTGGACACCTTTTAGAGCGCAGCTCTTAGGCACCCGTTCCTGCGGCAAGCGCCGGCGTTGTCTCTCGGCGTAACCGAACGAACGAGTGCACCACTATAGAAAGAAAGAGCGAACGCGGAGCGCTAGGGGCGACGATGGACGTCAGTGCATCCGCGGTAGGGGGGCCCCGGCCGGTGAGGGAAAGGATAAAGAAAGAACCAAAAAGTTCGCCTTCTTGCATAGGGGATCGCGGCAAGCGCCTCCTCGTATAGATTACGGTAGCGTAAGCTGCAGCTGCCCGAAAGCAGCAACTGTGTGGCCGGTCTTTATATTATAGCGCCACGGCTCTGTCAGTCGGTGCGGCGATCGGTGCAGTGATCGGTGCGATGCCTCAGTGTGTCCCGAAATGAAAACAGGTGGAAAACTGCGCTCATATTTCGCAATAGCAAGTATCGAACTCGTCGGTGAAATTTTAGGGGGGGGCAATGAGGGGGAAAATACGGCAACGCAACTTCTGTGCATGTTGTGAGGCAGCGTTTGACCGTGCTTCCAGTTCCTCAGAAGAGACGCTGAATTGGCGCAGCTCCCACGTGGCACGCTTTCGCGTTTGCGCATACATGGAAGGACAAAGTGGCACATTAAGTCACCTTCCACACTCAGTGGTGTGTTCATTCAGCTATAGTATGCAAGGCGCTTGTGTATCCTCTTCCCCGGTTTAAACAAACGCGGATGAAAAGGTGGGAATTTTTCAGAAGGTTACTCCTTGTGCGGGATTTGCCTCCGTTGATCTCCCATTATTGCCACCATAATGTTGTCCGTTAGTATAGTCTGTGCGCCATGCAAGGGAAGTGTACGGCGCTATAAGACACCGACCATATCAGTGACAGGTATCAGTTTCTAAAGTAATGTAATAAAAACAATTTCGACCACTACTCTTATCAGTTGTGTTTGTTCTTCATTGCGTGCGTCCCTGTATGTCTACGCGTTCCGTGGTCAATAAACGAGTACCACTTATGCCGTCATCAATATTCCTAGTTTCTCTTAGTGTACATTTATTAGCGGCAATTGTGCATTTCAGCAAGTTCTTGTATTGCTTGCCTGGCAATAGGGTATTGTAAATGCAAAAGCATCGTACCTGAAACCTAGGCTTCCGTCGCAACGGCAAAGCACGCTTTGATAAAGCAAGTGACACTGTACTGGAAAAGTAGGTAATGGTAAAGGAAAATTTTGGCGTGACTTGATTTTTAGTTACAAAATAAGACAATAATTAATGTCTTTAGGATAAATTTCCGTTTATTGCTTTGGAGCCTAAAGTAACCAGGCATTGCAGGTGCAGTAGAAAAATGCTGGACATCTAGTGTTCAAGAAGCGCATAAGTTTTCTATTCTCCAATAATTTGCCGCACGCGCTCCCCATAGCCCGGAAGTTTCTGTAGAAGGAATCGGACGCTTGTGGACGCGTTCCTTTCGAAACAACGGCTTCTTTGCTTTTTAAGGAGAAACAACGTTTTACACCGGCCAATTACTAGCAAAGAAATAATGTTATATGTAGTTACCAAATGTAGTCCAAAATTGTTCTGTGGCAAGACAACGGCGAGAACTTACTCTTGAAGCGGCGTCTCCAGATATAGAGGCTGATCAACTGACAATACTGCAAAAGAAGGAAGGAGAGCAGTTGTACAAGTTTATTTTAAAGAAAGCACAGCAACGTGCAAAGGTTTAGGAACGAAAGTAAGTGTACGGGTGTTATTATAACCATGCAATATGAATATTTTTCACCTACCTTGCCCTCCGGCTGCATAAGCGTACTCTGTTGTTCCCTCTGTGTGACAAAAAAAAACATACATGGACCCCAAGGTTTAAATTAGCCAGCCATTCATACTTTTTCAAAGTGCACCGATAACTGATACAAGACGTTTAGGCAACAAGAGCTGCATGGCGAAGTTCTTTACCCATGCAATACCATTGTGGCAGTGAGTAGTCCAACAGCCTACGGGCTGTTGTGTCCAATGACCTGTGTCGTATGTCCTGTGTGTACAATTTATTTTACATTGCATTCACCTGAAGTAGAATGCTGGCGTGCCACAAAGTAAACCTCTGTAATTTTCTTTTAGGATTATTTAACAGCCTGTAGCACGGCCACTGGTGACAGTAAGGGATGGAGGCCTGTAAAGCCAGTTCGAATGCCTGGAAATGCCCATTCTCATTGTGAAATATGACCTACTATCTTGCAACAATTTTCATGCTGCCTTAGCTGATATTCTAAATCGAGCTATCATGTTCGGAACTCTATAAGCTGGGAAGTGGGAAAATTCTTTTTGCACACATTATGAAGAAAGCACCCAGCTGAGAAGAGCACACATGGTCAGTGCCAAAATACGCTCCCGCACAGAAAAAATTATACAAGCAGAGCTATTCAGTGAAATAAAATTCCCCATCGGTTGTTATTCGTATTATGTAATGAGGACTTTTGAAAAAGATAACGCTTCTAAATAAAAGTTGGCGTTGATTCTAGTAAGTAAAAGTACTTTTCGCTTTTGGGATAACAATTTCAGCTTGCGATCCAGCGCTGTCAGCGCTTCTACCACTCTATAGAAAAGACTTTTGCTGCCCACTGCCTTACTGTGATTGTTCTGTCTGTAGCTATGATTGCTAATGTAATGACTCGAGCCCAGAAGAGCGAAGCTGAAAGATTTGTTGAGCCTTCTGAGGTGGCTGTGTTTCAGAACTTTTTTGAAGCGATATACATTAGGAAGAATGCTAATATTTCTGGGTTTTTTTTTCTCCACCCTTTTTCAAAATATTGACTCCAGACTTAAAGGAAATTCGGCGAATAGTCAAGTGTCCCCATGGCGACATTCGGAGCACTGAAAGTTGGTGTAGGTCGTCTAATTCGTGCAAATGATATCGTCGGCTCACAACATAATTTATTTCACCAGCGATGATTTTTTTGACGCGTTCAAGTTATGCAAGCTCAATATGAAGAGGTTTATTTCTTACCTAGCGTCCCTTATTAAAACGATGACTCTTGCAATTTTATATCTGAGCACTTATTAACCACGATCTGCGCAACCGCTGTGTTGTTCTTCAATACGCCAAGTGATAGTGCCTAGTCTTGCTATTCGGTTACTGTTCGCTGCAGCACTTTGAAATACATTCCTGAGGTGTTTCCGTGAAACGGGCCAAGTGCTTCATGTAATAGAACCAAACGCTCTTAAGTGGTTCATCGTGCATAGATGTGACCACATGAACCTTGTAACGTCGTACATATTTTTCGCAGCTGAGTTATTTGCAGAATCTTGATTCTCAATTACATATCAAAAGTTTCAAATGTTTCTTCAGAACCTAATTGGTATTTTAAGATGCTACGCACGTTGTACAGCAGGTACAGCTTATTCTATAAGGTTTGCTCTACCACAGCTCTTTTCGCCAGACTTGAAGAAAACCCGCCAAATATATTTAAAACGCGATGTCGCTACGCAGTAGTGAACCTGCAATCTAGTGATCTCCCAAGCACATTTGCTGAGAACGACATCCTGACGCAGGCCTCGAAAAAGCGAGAGGGACTAACCCCGACATCCAATGTAAGCAAGACCCTTACGTCAGCAACATTCTTGCGATGATGGAAAATAGTTGCAACGGCAGGCTTTAAAAAACAAAATTATCGACAGTTCTAACAATTTCTATGCTGCGAAATAAGCAGCCTAATAAAAATGCAAATCCGACAGGACGTCTGTGTGCTGGTGCACCAACGATGTCCTTCAGTCTTCACGTGATCATGTTTAGCTCAACCGAAAGCATTGCTGTGGAGGTCAGCCTGTTACACGATGCCTCGGTAAAATATAACTGACGAACTAGGTACTCTTTTAAAGCAATGAAAGCCGAATATTTTTCGCTCCCTAAACCCTACTTCCACGCCTCTTCTAGCGGTTCACTCGCGGCTAGCGTCCTGTGTAAACGCTGCTACTGTAGGGTGGAAGGCGCGACTCACGCATATTTTGCCGTCTCCAAAAAGCACGCGCATGGTTCGGAGTTGGAGCTAATGATATGGGCAGGTCTTCATTTCGTCGCAGGTTGTGTGTGGGGGGAAGGCACGTCAGCGCTCTCTGACCACTCAGAATAATCGCGGATGTGGCTAGGTACTAACAGAAGGAGTAATGCGTGTTGGAAAATCAAGCGGTTATCCATTCTTACCGGCAAAGGCACCTTCCATGTTCCCTCTCTGTTTCTGACGTTGCCAGCGCAAGGAAAGACTCAAGAACACTCAACGGGTGAGCTCGTCGTCTTCTGGTCCTCTGAACGTGTGGCCCATACCCACTATGGGGGATTGTCCAGGACTCAGCTCTTGCTTGCTTGTTTCTTTCTTTTCTTTCTTGGATGTTTGTTTGTTTGTTTGTTTGTCCTCTGTATTTAGCCATACGAAGCACAGAGAATTGGCAATGATGTCGATGGAGTTAAAAGCCGACTAGTCATTCCGTGAAAATAACTGAAATAATTGGAAAAGAATAGATGAAATAGAAAATAACTGATGATTACAAATCTACCTAATCTACATAAATAACTGCAAACACTCAAACGCCTTAGCAAGCATCAATGTGCATTGTCCATGAATGCTCCGAGAGGAAATACTTCAGTAATTGCAAAATTTGTTGTAATGCTTCTAAATGTTCTTTCTCTAACGCTTTTGTTGCATGTTTAGTGGTCTACAGAATAAAATGAAAAGGTCAGTTCTCTCATCGTCACCGCTAAACAGACACTGCGGTGATGGACCAAGACTAGCCGTGTGTTGCTAAAGTGTTAGGGAGCTATTTAACACTACCATTGATTTACGTCTCTTTTGTACGTTTGAAAGAAATTTCTGCGCCAGGGTCGATATTCTGCAAAATTAATTATAGTTGGGTTTATAGTCAAGCATAAAACCTTATGTTGACTCTAAAAGAAGCACCTGCATAACTGGGCCACTGCGGCTCGCTCTGACCAGCCTATCTGCCAATTCCTTCATGAATAATTCATTATGCCTCTATACAGACACAAGTCCGAATAATTATAACTGGGCAGGCAGACAAAGCATGGAATGTCTGCAAAGTGTGTCAGTTACTATTGGCAGTGAGTTATGAACATAAGGCTAACAAATCAGTTATTGTGACTACTGATGAAGGTGGTGAACTTAGTTTTCGGAGGGCTAACATGATCAGGGGGAAAATGCCAATATCCGACTTTTCTTCACATTTTGATCCATCTGTAGTAATCATAGTATCTATCGCTAGAGAGTGAAATGTTCATGTAAAAACCCATTTAAAATGCTGTAGAAAAGATGTGTGCCATTACGCGGATATATATAATGGAAATTACATCTAGCGATTCCCGCGCACATTAATTATTGGTATCTCACTGATGCATACATTCAAAAGATCAACCATGTTTTTAAGAAGACTACTTGTAGTGTATGAAATCTCATTCAGTGAACTTTAAATATAACGCTGGCTGGAAATAAAAATGGTTTCTAATCTTCTTATTAACCGTCACGTAGTAGTGACGGTGAAGAAAGCAGCAAAACTGGGAATGGCGAAAATAGCGCTTTGTGCCATGAAAGGCGAAAGGCGAACTTGTGCCCTCAAAAACAGCCTACACCACGGCGAACACAGTCGGCGATCGTGGAAAGTCTGATCAGCAGGTCAAGCGCGTCAGCTTTTATGGTCGTTTCCTCATGGTCTTTTTGTTCACACGCGTTGCTGGGTTTCTGAGTTTCATTATTCTCAATGAAAATTCTTTTCAAAGACACTGTATAAACTTTAATAACTTTTTTTCTGGCGTGCTATACTCGAGTTTGCTGCTTATAAATAATCTATTAATGTACCGTGTATGATTTTGCTGCCTGCCAGGCTCGGCCACTCGAGCCCTCAAACGCGTTGGCAGGCCTGTATGAATGCCCTGATTTGATTATCGGCAATACAGGTATTATTATTAATATTATTATTATTTTATACATCAGTCATCGAAGGTTACAGAGTAATCGCCGGTGCCCTCGTGTCTTTCAGAAAGTTCTCCGCCATTCGTGAGGCACATACATGAAATCAGATTACACAGGGTTCGATTACAACAGACAGCGGATAGAACCATCGATAGCTTGAGAGAAACTTCCTATACATGCAGGCGCGTTCTGCAGTGTGCCATCACATTTCTTAGGCGGTCAAACTCGCTCACCCGATAAACAAGAATACGTGCCAATACGCTCTCTTAAAGGAAGGCATCGTCCTGATGCTATAAACATAACTGGAGAGTGGAACACAAAAGGGCACTTATTAAACAAAAGTAACAAAACAAGAAAAAAAAGTCCAAAGTAACACAGTCAAAAAAAGAAGGGCCAAACTTCAGCCATGCAAAGTCCCAAAGTTCGTTAGGGCTGGTACAACGGCTTAAGTCGCACAACATGGACTGGCTACTTCACGTCGTGAGCGGCGCCGCTGCGATGGCGAAATGCCATCTGCAAGACCTCATAGTCGAGCGCTCCAATGCGTCGGATGATATTGTAGAGCCCCAAATAGAGGCGTAAAAACTTCTCGCTAATTCCTCGTCGGCGTATTGGGGTCCAAACCCAAACACGGTCGCCTGACTGGTACTCGACGTAGCTTCGTCGAAAGTTCTAGTGTCCGCTGTCGGTCCTCTTCTGGTTCTTGATCCGCAGGCGGGCGAGCTGTCAGGCTTCTTCGGCCCGCAGGAGATTTCGGCGACGTCAACATTCTATTCGTCGGTGACCTACGGCAGGATGGCGTCGAGAGTCCTCGTCGGGTTCCTGCCGTAAATCAGCTTTAACGGCGTTATGTGTGTTTTTTCTTACATCGGCTTGTTGTAAGCGAAGGTTACGCACGGTAGGACGGCATCCCAGGTCTTGTGTGCGATGTCGACGTACATTGCCAGCATATTGCCGAGGGCCTTATTCAGGCGTTCCTTGAGACCATTCGTCTGCGGGTGAGAGGAAGTTGCCTTCTGTGGCTTTTCTCGTTTTATTACAGAATGGCTTCAGTGAGCTCCGCTAAAAAGGACGTTCCTCTGTCGGCGATGAGGACTTCTGGGGCGCCATGTCGCAGTAGCATTTTCTCGACGAAGAATTTCGTCACTTTGGCTCCACTTCCTTTCGGCAGTGCTTTCGTTTCAGCGAAGCGGGTGAGGTAGTCCGTCACCACGACGATCAACTTATTTCCTGATGTTCACGCCGGAAAAGGTCCCAACAAATCCATCCCAATCTGCTGAAAAGGTCGGCAAGGAGGCTTGATCGGCTGTAGTAATCCCGCTGGCCTTGTCGGTGGTGTCTTGCGTCGCTGACAGCCTCGGCATGTCTTGACATAACAGGCGACGTCGGCGGCAAGGCACAGCGAGTAATACCTTGCCTGTATACTCGATAGCGTCCGTGAGAATTCCAGGTGCCCAGTGGTCGAATTGTCATGTAGGGCGTGCAGTACTTCTACATGCAGCGCTCACCACAACAAGAAGAAGGTAGTTGGCGCGGATTCGTGACAAGTTCTCCTTTACGAGTACGTTGTTTATAAGCGTGAACAAAGACAATCCTCGCTTAGGTGCCCTACGGACAACGCCGCTGTTTCCTTCCAAATACTCGATGAAGCATTTTAGCTCCGGGTCTACTCGTTGCTGTTCAGCGAAGTCTTCCGCACTCATTAATCAAAGGAAGGCATGTCATCCTCTTCGTCTTGCGGCTGCAGATCAATGAGAGCGCGTGATAGGCACTCGGCATCAGAGCGTTTTCGTCCTGATTTGTAGCTTACCGTGATGTCATATCCTTGAAGTCTGAGGCTTCACCGCACCAGGCGTGCTGAAGGGTCCTTGAAATTCGCTAGCCAACACAATGCGTGATGGTCACTGACGAATTTGAACGGCCTGACATATAGGAAAGGGCGGAACTTCGCTGTTGCCCAATGAGGCATTCGTTTTCGGTCGTAGAAAAATTTCATTCTACTTTTGGCAGTGACTGGCTAGCGTAAGCTATCCCCCGTTCAAATCCGTCTTTCCTATGGACTAGGGCGCCACAAAGGCCTAGGCGACTCACGTCAGTGTGGATTTCTTCATCGGCATCCTCGTAGAGGTGAGCAAGTACCGGTGACGACTGCATGCATCGTTTGAGTTCTTGGAAGGCGTTGGTCTGTGGCGTTTCCCCCTTGAACTCAACATCATATTTAGATGGATGTGTAAGCGGCTCAGCGATGCGTCAAAAGTCCGTGACAAAGCGCCTGTAGTAGGCACACATGCCAAGGAATCTACGCACTGCCTTCTTGTCGATGGGCTGCTGGAACTTTGCGATAGCAGCTGTCTTCAGCGGGTCAGGACGGACTCCAAATTTGCTGTTGACGTGGCCTGGGAACAGATGCTCATAGAAGCGGCACTTTTCTTGCTTCAGAGTCAGCCCTGATGGCTTGATGGCCTCCAGTACTGTCGCAAGCTGCCTCAGGTGATCGTCGAAATTTTCAACGCAGACGACAAGGTCATCCTGGTAAACAAGACAGGTCTCCCAATACTAACACCATGTCCATCCTGCTAACACCATGTCCACGACGTGCTGGAACGTTGCAGGCGCCAAGCACAGTCCGAATACCATGACTTTGAACTCATAGAGGCCGTCTGGTGTGATCAAGGCGGTCTTTTCGCGATCATTCTTGTTGACTTCTATTTGCCAGTAGCCAGTCGTGAGATTCATCGACGAGAAGTATTTAGCGTTGCAGAGCCGATCCGACGCGTCGTCTGTGCGTGGAAGGGGGTATACATCCTTCTTTGTGATCTTGTTAAGTCGACCATAACCAACGCAGAAACGCAGGGTTCCGTCGTTCTTCTTCAGCAAGACTGCAGGAGATGCCCATGGGCTTTTCGACGGCTGGATGATGTCGTCGCGCATCATTTAGTCAACGTGTTGCCTTATAGCTTCCTGTTCTCGCGTGGAAATTTGGTAAGGGCTCTGACAGAGGGGTGCAGCACACTCTTCGGTTATTATGCGATGCTTTGCAACTGGTATTAGTCGAATCCTCGATCACGACGAAAAGCAGTCTTTGTATTGTCGGATAAGGTTTCCAAGCTCTTGCTGCTTACTCACGGGGAGACTTGTATTTATGTCGAAGTCTGGTTCGGGAACTATGGCTGTTCGGGTAAACGCGGTGGAATCCGAGAGGGCGCATTGCTGGTATCTTCAATTTCCTCGATGTTTGCCATCATTGTGCCCTTGTTGACGTGCTTGAACACCTGGCTGATGTTGGTCAGCATCACTTTTGCTTTTCCTCCATGGAGTCGAGCGATCGCTATTGCGACGCAAATTTCGCGACCGAGCAGTAGACATTGATCACTCTCAATTACGCCTTTTGCGCCTGCGGGTCTTTCGCTGTCGACGGAAATGACAACAAACGAGGCGGGATGCTCACTTGATCTCCGAGAACACTCATGGCGTGTTGACTACGAAAGTTTTCCGGTGGTATCGCTTTATCTTGGGACAGCGTTATCGACTTCGACGTCAGGTCGATCATAGCTGTATGTTGGTTCAGAAAGCTCATGCCGAGAATGGCGTCTCGTGAGCACTGCTGGAGGATAACGAAGGAGGCAGGGTAGGTCCGGTCATGAACCTTAATTCTTGCCATGCAGATTCCACTCGGCATACAGCTGTCCGGATTTGAGGGCCTTCCCATGCAGGCTTAACTTTCTTCAACTGGGTGGCAAGGGTCCACTCATCCCGGAGTAGTCGGCTCCTGTATCCACTAAGGCGGTGACTGCACGGCCATCCAGAAGCACGTCGAGGTCGGTGGGTCTTTGTCTTGCGTTACAGTTAAGTCTCGACGTCGGATCACGGTTGCGTCGTGTTGATGTGTTGATTATTTGCTTCTGGGCTTCGTCATAATAGCTGCATCTCATTCATATATCGTCGAGATAGTTTTTCGGCGTCTTCGTCAATACAGGCGCGCTGACGTGTCACAATATTCGGCTAAAATATCGTCCCTTTTCTCAGGACACACTGTCGGGGTCAGCCAAGTGCTTTACGCACAAGTCAATTGCTCACAGGCGACCCTATTTGATCAAGAATAAAAATTCGTTAAAGTGTATACGTCAGACATTACCAAGTAAACACTGCGAGCTTAACACGGTCGTCGAAAAGAAAAGTATGGGATCATGGCATTATACCGGTGCTAACATCTGGGGCAGAAACTTGGTGTTTAACAAAGAAGCTCGAGAGCAATTTAAGTACTGCGCAAAGACCAATGGAATAAAAAAATGTCACACGCAAGGTTAAGAGACAGGAACAGAGCGGTGTGGGGGGGAGATCAGAGAGCAAACGGGGATAGCCGATATACTAGCTGGAATTAGGAGAACGAAAGCTGGGCAGTCTAAAAGCATGTTTGACTGAGCTGGTTCGTTCATTCTTCGAGTATTGTGGCTGCAAAAAATGTGGGACACAGATACAGAAAGGCACGAACAGACGTGGACGTAGCTGCAGGTATTTTGGCAGCAGCAGCAAAGCAGTCAGCACGTCTCACCATTCTTCTTGTATATTACAGGTTCGTAACTCTCGTGTACTGTATGCACGTTTTATTCATTTTTTTGTTTTTTACTGTCGCCGCTGCCGCCCATCTTGTTCTTTTGCGGATGCATTGAGTTGGAAGCATGCCTAAGTGTTATACTCACTGAGCTGTAGTGAATAATGACAAGAACGTTATTACATGCAGCGTTTGTGAATTTAGCTTTCAGGGCGCGGTCAGTTCGGGCATGACTGAAGATGCATTTGCGACCAAGCGCGATACTAAGAAGAACTGCAAGTATGACGCTTGCAGGCCGGGCGGTACGAAGGGCCATGCACCGACTGTAGATCTGTTCGGAGATGACGAAAAAAGCTCATGATGGTAGACACAAACAAGAAGGTAACCTCTCTCCTCCCTCTGACCGAAAAAGTTGCTGAAGTGGAAAGGATAGCTCAATTGCTCTCCGATAAATATGATAACATTCAAGAGTGCCTAAAGAAGCACGCGAACGAGATAACATGCATTCATGGACGAGTTGATAACATTAAGAAAGCCTGTAATGCTAAAAGTCTTGCCCAGCTACAGCTTGACGTTGACGACCGTGAACGCGCCGCACGGGTGCTTGAATATTCAAATCCGCGGAAGACCTGAGAAAGAGGGGGAGGGCCTTCTAGATAAAGTAAATCACGTTGCTACAAAGTTGGTTGTAAGCAAACTTGCCCGCGCAGACATTTCCACCCTTCACATGATGGCATCTAAGTAAGGCAGGATGCGGGGGTGAGCCTTCGCTTTGTGCAGCTGGGGCGCTATGCTTTTATATTCTTTTCTATTCCAATTCCACAATCAGCCCTCCGCGATTGGCCAAAGACATTTTGAGCCACCCCCACTTCACCTGTCTGTCACGCGACGTCACGAAAACCGCGATAGCACCCCAGCTGATATGACGTGTAAACACTGATCATGCATGACAGGACTGAACAAAAGAAAACCAGTTATTTCTGATTCGCCGCCTTCTGGCCATTATCCATCTGCTAATTTTCGGGCTGCACCCACTTCACCTGCCTGTCACGCGACGTCACAAAAGCAAGAAAACCCACCGGTTCAAAGTGACGCGGAGCGCCATAACGTAAAACTATTCCAAACTTTTCTATTCCATTTCTGCAATCAGTCATCCGTGATTTCTCAAAAACTTTTTTGGAGCACCCCCATTTCACCTGTCTGTCACACGACGTCACGAAAACCACGATAGCTCCCCATCTGATATAACGTGTACACACGGATTATGCATAATTTGACTTAACAAAAGAAAAATAGTTATTTCTGATTCGACGCCTCTTCGCCATTAGCCCTTGGCTATTGATCAAAAGTCTTCGGGTTGCGCCCACTTCACCTGCCTCTCACGTGACGTCACGAAACCGCAAGAACTCACCGCGTCAAAGTGACGTGCACGCGGTAAAGATGCATTAATATGCCGAGTAAGACTGAATTTTCTTCTGAATAGTCGCAGGCTGCCCCGCTCCGAATGGAATGAAAGATGGCTGCCGCCTATCGCTCAGGCACTGGCTACTGGCACCTGTCGGAGAGCATGGATTTATTTGCGTGTAATAAAACTTCTTGCGTGGCCGTGTAACGTTTTGGAGAACTTTCGGCATGTTTACGACCTCGTTCTTCCAACTCTTCTTTGCTGAGGATCCGTTTTAGCGTCATCCTTAAGCTTCCGTTGCATGCCGCCGCGATTGTCGACGAGCCACCGCAAGCAAAGTAAGGGAAAGCGGACCAATTGCAGACGCCGGTAACACCCTCTTCATCCGGTTACCGATTTTCAGTGCAGTGGCTCGGCCCTATCGAATGCCTCTCCATTCGAGCGTGCTCGTCGCCTCTTGTGAGTCAATTAGATAACACAAGCCGCTCGGTGTAGGCAATGTTATTCGTTTTTCAAGCAAAAACAAAAGTGACCTCCTATGAACGAGGAGAGCGTTTGATTGGTCTGTTCAGACAACCCTGCGGGTGACCGCCCGATGCTTGCGTTGGCGGTTACGCAAATTTGACGTCAGGAGATTGGAATAAAAACATATTGGAATAGTTTTGCGTTATAGCGCCCGTGTACGCGTTAAACATTCATTATTGTGCCAAACAAAACTGAATAGTTGTCTACATAGCCACAGGCTGCTCCCTACCGAAAGCAATTAAACATGGCTGGCGCCGACTGCTCAGGCAATGGCTACTCGCACCCTCCGGGCAGGTTGGGTTTACTTGCGTATAATAAAACTTTTTGCCTGGCCATGTAACGTTTCTGGGCACTTTCGACATGTTTACGACGTCTCTCTGCCAACTGCTCTTTGCTGAGGATCTGATTAAGGAGCTTTCGTAACCTGACGTTGCACACCGCCGTGATTTTTGACCAGCCACCGCCAACTAAGTAAGGGAAAGCGGACCAATCGCAGACAGCGTAACCACCCTTTTTATGCGTTTATCTACTTTCAGTGCGCTGGCTCGGCCCCATTGAAACCCCCTCCAATTGAGCGCGGTCCTCGCCTCCTGGCAGCCAATTACGAAACACCACTCAATGTAGGCAATGTTATTTATTTTGAAAGCAAAGAAAAGTGAGCTCCTATAAACTAGGAGAGCGTTTGTTGGGCTGTTCAAGCAACGCTGGGGGTCACCGCCCAATGTTTGCGTCGGCGGTTACGCAAATTTGACGTCACGTGATTGGAATAAAAACGTTGAAACAGTTTTACGTTACAGGGCCCCTAATTGCATTTAAGCGGTGTTGAAATGCTCTCGATAAAGAACTTTAAAATCAAAGGCAATTTATTACTTTCGCCTATTCTGTTCCTGCTCTAAATGAACAGATGTATTGGGGGACAAGTTGAATTCACTAATGGGACGGAGCGACAGAAAGGATTCGGTGACAGAAGTCTTACGTGGTGGGGGGACAGTCAGTCGTGATCTTATCGTCAACGCGTTTAACGACTATTTTGCCTACTAAGATTTTGACGCTATTCCACGTGCATCCTACACAGCTCTTGGTTCTCATAATGTAAACACGATCTTTTTAGAAGCAACAGTACAACGTGAAGTTTGCCCTGTTTTCTTGGGCTTCAGAAACAGCCGTAGCTGCGATACTGAGGGGCTGCAAGTAATACCATTCAGATACGTAATTAATAAAATTGCTCCAGTGCACACACACAGTTGTAACTTATGTGTTTCAGCGGCTGTCTTTCCATCGAAAATGGACGATGGTCGTATAGTGGCTTTATATGAGAAAGAACACAAAAGAGACGTACCGAAATATAGACCAGTATCGATATTGCCAGGGTTTTCGAAAGGTTTTTAGAGAGTAATCTATAATCGACTATATCATTTCTGTAACAGCCATGTGACAACAAAATGTCCTTACGGATTCATAAAAAATCGATAAACAGAACTAGCTCTTCTAGACCAGAAAAACTATATAGCGGAGGAATTTGAAAAAAAATAAACACTTTGTTCTTCAAATTTTGATTTTGAAGCATTGATTAAATCAATCATGAAATTTTATTTGACATATTAAGTCACTGTGGTATCCGTGGGCTTCCCCTGAGTCTACACAAACATTCTTTTTCGGGAAACCGCCAGTTTCTGTCGATGAACAAAATATTATCTGACAGCAAGCAAATAATCTCAGCCTTTGATGTTTAGTTTATGCATAAATGACATAGTCCATAGAACTTCAGAAACTAAATTTATAATTTATGCTGACGACACCAGCATGCTTGTTTCGTCTTCACCAGATGCCAATCTTTGTCATAAAGGTAATGCCGTTTTATAAGAATTAAGGACGTCGACAGCTACTAACCAATTAAAGATAAATACAAAAAAGCAAAGGCTGTGATTTTTCATTCCATAGGTAGGCAGGTTTCTGTAATAGGTAACCTATTTTTTTTTTGCCGCTCGGAGATAGAAGTAGCCAGCTCTATTAGCGTACTTGGTGTTAGTATTAGGGTACTCCTCCTACTGCAGAATCACTGCAATGGGAGGAGCATGTCAGTGCGATATTACAAAAGTTAGATGCGATAACGGTGATTCGGAACCGAAGACGCTACTTAATTCCGAAGTCAACAAAATTGTTTATCTTTAATGCCCTTATAGCTTCGTATCTAAACTACTGTCATTTGGCTTTGGTGACTACAGCACAATCAAACTTCTCGCGGCTATTAGTCATGCAAATAAGAGTTTTGACAATTTGTAATAATTCTGTCTTTATGGCGCTAGTAAATCTCCATCCGAAGAAAGTATCATATAAGACAAGTACTATAGAAGTATTGAATGTTCCGTATTGTCGCACTGCCAACGGTCAGCAAATGCTTCACGACAAACTTCCAAGCTTACTAAATGATCATAATGAAAAGCAAATCAATATTCGCGAAGTAACTTTATCTGGCTTGTGCGCGTTCTTTCTAGCCTAACATTTACCTCTGGAGCTGTTTATAATTTGTTAGTAATTATATTGTGTAATGTTACTATTACTACGCGTACGTTGTTATGAAGTCTGCTGGCGTTCGATGTTGAGGTGCCGCAACGAATGCTAACGCATGACGCCCAGTGTAGGGCAGTAACTAATGATGTCTTTAATTTTAAGCTTTTGTCAGGGTGTATGACAGTGTTCTGTTTAATATGATGGTTTTGTCAAAGTGTGCGACAATGAACACAAAATGCGTGTGCATCTGCTTCTGTCTTTGCCATTATGAGGGCGAAGGACTCCCTCAAGCCGAATGGCTTTTCCCCTCGCCTCCCATCTGTGGATATTTATTTATTTATTTATTTATTTATTTATTTATTTATTTAAAATACCTTACAGGCCTTATGGCGGCATTGTGTAAGGGGGTTAGAAAATCAAAGACATAAAATAAAAAAAGAGTAAGCACCTTTCTGAAGTCTGGTACAAAAGATACGTCCCAATGCAGGGCTCATCAACATTATTAGAAAGATCAAAACATGAAAAAGGAAACACTGAAGTAATAAAATGCTACAAAGGTACACTTCAAGGAATGAAACACGAGTAAAATTTTACGTAAGGCACTAATACTAGAAAGTACAAATTAGGAAAAATGAAAAGATGAAGCAGTACAATGCTTCAGAGGATATTTCGGGAAAAAGACGCAGAAAGCAATAATATAAACAAGGTATACAAGTGAACACGTGATGCTGCATAAAATACGAAATTCATAAGAGCGAGATGGTAATGCTGGAGGGAATGATCGAGTTTCATTTGCATTACGCTGGAGCGGTGGCTATAAGAGTGGGCCCAGCAGCAGCGCACCGAATACCGTGCTGAACCTGTTCTCGCTTCTTGCGCACGTTCTTGCTGTCTGCCTGTAAACGCAAGCTTCGTCGTGTTCACCTGCACCGGGTGAATGGCCTGCCAACTACAACAGTGATCTCGTGTGCCCTCTATCTCGTACTGGCACCTGCCCTATCACCGAGATCTTCATATGCTCTCCGACACTCGTGACCTTCCCTGTGTACCATGTGACTGCACCGACGGCTATAAAAGGCTTCGCATCATCGACGGTCGCCAGTGGGCCCGGCAGCAGTGCACCGAATACCATGCTGAGCCCGTTCTGCCTTCTTGCGCAGGTTAGTTCCTATTTGTCAACTGAATCCTATAGAAGTGGCAACCGGTCTCTTTTGCTGCTGCCCTGCCCCATGTGCACCGGAAGGTAGAAACTTGAATTACTCCATGCTGTATCTGAATGGTTTTCTATGTTTTGCTTATTGATATGTGCTCAAGATGTTGAGCTTAATCCAGGTCCAACCAATCACTTTTCAACGTGGAAAGCTTGTCTGATGATCCAAAAAAAGCAAATGCCATTTATGTTACAGTTTCTAAAGGAAATCCATGCGCGCTCATTGCAATCAAGTAAATCTCACACAGAGCTCGCCGCTGATATCAAAGCAATAATAAACGGACAAAAAAGCATTCAGGACAAACTTGCGGCGCTTCAGAATCGCTTGGACACATTGGAACAACAGCCTATGCAGGCTCAGGACCTCTCACAAAAGATGTCTTGCCTTACAGGAGAAGTCAAAGATTTATCTTAGCACAAATACTCATTTCAGTCACGACTTGACGAAATGGAGGACAGGTCATGTCGCGACAACCTAATTTTCTATGGCCTTCCCGATTCCAAACACTCTTGGAATGACACTGAAAAAAAGTTAACAGATGCAATAATTTGTGTACTTCCCTCATTTCCTGCTGACTGCACCCAGTGTGCTCACCGGCTAGATTCAGTCTCTCCTGCCAAACCGCGTCCCATTATTGCTAAGTTTTCCAACTTTAAAATTAAAGAAAAGTGGTATAACTGCGTGAGCAGTTGAATACAAAGGACATTTCACCCGGAACCCGCGTAGCTAGAATTAATAATATTTGGGGTTTTACGTGCCAAAACCACTTTCTGATTATGAGGCACGCCGTAGTGGAGGACTCCGGAAATTTTGACCACCTGGGGTTCTTTAACGTGCACCTAAATCTAAGCACACGGGTGTTTTCGCATTTCGCCCCCATCGAAATGCGGCCGCCGTGGCCGGGATTCGATCCCGCGACCGCGTAGCTAGAAAGAAACTAATGGAATTTGCTCATAGCCAAGCACAATCGTCTTCGTCCCAGCTGCGTTACGACAAAATGTTCTTAAACGAAAAATTTATGTATAATCCTGCCTGCGACAAGGTTCAAGAAATCCAGATACGTGGAGGGCCTGTCATTGCTGCACCTAACCCCGGCGCCTCAAGCTAGGAAAGCGCGAGGCGCGTTGGGCACTCAAGCTGTTCTCGTGTGGCTGTCCTTTCTACCAATGCAAAAAGCGTATTAAACAAATATAACTCCTTATGATCCGCAATAGACGCACTTTTTGCTCATATCATCGCGATCACCAAAACGTGGCTATATGATAACGTTCAGAATATGGAACTCTTTCAGGATACATACCGTTTCTGTATTTATCCTTGTGACAGATGCGCGCTGTGGTGGCGGTGTGCTCGTCGCGGTCTCTAAAGAGTTTTTTATCATCGCGCATTGACATCAACACTAACCTGGAAGTCATCTGGGTGTCAATAATTGGCCATCAAAATATAGTCACTGGCATTTGTTACCGTCCTCCCACATACACTAATTCTTTTGCCACGGAACTTCATGGCAGTATTAATGATCTTGTCTCACGTTTTCCTTCATACCCCATATTTTTATTCGGTGATTTTAACTTTCCTAACATAATGTGGAACACAGAACCAGCTATTATGTCGCCATTTTCCTCTCAAGCTCATGATTTTTTAGAACTATGCTCTACGTCTTCACTTTCGCAGTTAACCAGCCAGACTACTAGAATCACGCCTGTCTCAGCCAACACCCTTGATCTAATCCTTACTACTTGACCTAACCTTGTTTCTATTATTTCTTATTTGCCAGGTATAAGCGACCACTCGTTACTCTGTTTTTTATTGATGCGCAAGTTTCAAAAATCAGCAATATACGCAAAACAATTCGCGATTATGCTAGAGCTAATTTCGAAACAATCAAGAATGAATTAGCTGAAGTCACTAACACATTTCTGACTAACTTCGATGAACATTCTATTTGACATAACTGGGACATGTTTTCAACTAACGTAAACAAATTAATTGAAAAATACATCTTTGTTAGTATGATCACGTCTAGTCCTCGATCACCTTGGTATAACACCCATATGAAACGGTTTTCTAATCAAAAAAAACGTCTGTATCGCTTGGCCAAATTATCATCCTTAAACTTGCGCTGGACGACCTATAAATCTCCATCTGAAACTTACATTGAAGCAATACAGAAAGCTAAAGATAACTTCATGTCGAATACTTTAGCCCACCTTCTGAAATCCAATTTTCCAAAAATTTGGTGTATGATTTACCCCTGTCTTGATAACTCCATTGCCTTGGTAGACACAGCTGGCAAGCCCGTTCCACCTAACCAACGTGCTACTATTCTTAATGACACCTTCTCGAGAAATTTCTCCGTAGTTACAAATACCAATCTTTCAGACATTTTTCATTACAGTTATCCATTCATGCCTCCCACTACTGTTGACACGGCTGGAATTATGAAACTCATCAATTACTAAGAGCACCATTCCTCCCCTAGTTATGATTCTACTGATTGCAAATTTCTGAAAAATACTTGTGTCTACAGTTCAATCATGCTAACAAAAATATTTCAGCAATCGCTTGACACATCAACTCTTCCAACTCAATGGAAAATTGGGAAGGTGATTCCAATCTTCAAATCGGGCAATAAAAGTTCACCATATAATTATCGGCCCATTTCCATTACTAGCACATGCTGCAAACTCTTAGAACAAATTATATACTCGAACCTTGTCGCCTTTCTTGAATCTAACTCCTTTTTCTCAGGAGCTCATCATGGCTGCCGGAAATCATTTTCATGTGAAACGCAGCTCATATCATTTACTCATAACGTACACCGCATTCTTAATCGTTCTTCGTTAGCTGACTGTATTTACTTAGATTTTTCTAAAGCGTTCGACAAGGTCTCCCACATACTTCTTTTTCATAAACTTAGTCAGCTTAATATTGATAGTAGTCTTTATTTATGGATCAAAGATTTCTTTTCAAATCGTTGCCAATTTGTTGTAGCCAATTAACTTTCCTCTAACCAATGTTCTCTTCAATCTTGAGTCCCACAGGGATCCGTATTAGGCCCCCTCCTTTTTCTAATTTTCATTAACGACCTTCCTTCTTTAGTTTCTTCTAATATTCATCTTTTCGCTGACAACTGCGTCATTTTCCGTGAAATAGTTACTGATAACGATGCTAACATTCTTCAGTCAGATCTAAATTCTATATCTAACTTGTGCAATAATTCGCTAATGGAATTAAATATTAACAAGTGCAAAGTAATGCGTGTCTCTCGTAGTCCTTTTTCTTAGTACCTAAACAACTCTCCCTTAGCCGCGGTTTCATCCTATAAATATTTAGGCGTTCATATCACATCTAATCTAAGTTGGTCTTTGCATATTCAGAAGATAATTAACAACGCTAATCGCATGTTAGGTTACTTATCCATAACTTTTCAGCAGCCCCTGCATCTTTAAAGCTCGTGTTATATAAAACAATCAGTCGATCTAAATTAGAATACGCCACTCCAGTCTCTGATCCAAGCACTAACAATTTGGTTGCGTCACTAGAAATGGGGCAGAATTGCTCTACTCGCTTCATCTTTTCCTGTCATAACCGTTCTGTCAGTATAACTTCTATCAAATCTGATATCTCTCTTCCATCTCTAGCATCCCGACGAAAAAGTTTTCGCTTGCACCTTTTCCATCGTCTTTACTCTCACCTGACCCTCCGTGACGAATTCATTCTTCATCCACATTATCTATCTGACCGTGTTGAGCGTCGCTTTAAGGTTAGCATCGAGCCATGTCATACTAAAACCTTTCTTTATATTTTTACCTCGAACTTCACAAGACTGGACTCGCCTTCCTTCCAACATTGTTTCCATTAATGATAACACCCAATTTTAATCAGCCTTAGCTAACATTGTATAATTATGAGTCACCATGCCTTACCATGCTTCGCCATATTATGTTATGTTTATTATTATTTTGTTATTATGTTATTACGCAATGTGTTGATAAATATAAAAATAAATAATTACGCGAGATGAAACGGGCAGCTCGGTTCTGGACTGATTCAAGCATGTCGATTAAGTAGGTAGGATCTGGGGACCAAATGGATGAAGCATACTCGAGCTGTGGATGAACAAATGTCTAATAGGCCAATTTGCGGATGTTGGAAGCGTGAATTACCCAGATTCCGACGTAGGTAACGTGATGTCCTTGAAGCTTTTGTGCAGATGGCTGCAATGTGGTCTGTCCAGAAGTTTTCGGTTAGGTGAACACCTAAATATTTATATGCTACTGTATGTAATAATTCTTTATTATTGATGTTGTATGGAAAATGTGAGTTATCATGCTTACGACTAAAAAAATTACCTGACATTTTGATACAATTAAAGCCATTAACCAGGTGTTACACTAATTATAAATTAACCTGAGATCATTTTGAAGGGCCAAGTGACCGTCAATACTGTTAATTGATCTCTAAATAGTGCAGTCGTCGGCGAAAATACGTAAGCGAGAAGAAACATTAAGTGGCAAATCATTTAGGTAAATTAGAAAGAGTAAAGGGCCCAGAACACTGCCCTGAGGCCCACCAGAAGTAACGTAAGAAGGAAATGAAGCAATATTGTTAACTACTGTGAATATGTGGCAGACCAATAAAGAGTCAATACACCAGTGTAATGTGTAGGGCAGATCACCAGTCAACCATTAGCGCCAAAGGACGGTAAGCGTACTCAAGTACAGCAGAGAATCAGGTGAAGTGATGAAATGAGGAAATTTGCAGGCGGATGACGATGATGATGATGATGATGATGATGATGATGATGATGATGATGATGATGATGATGATGATGATGATGATGTGAGGTAGGTGAGTATGTCACGATAAAAAAATTGGAGGACGCTTAAGCTTCGCCTTCAAGAGTGGAACGCGACAGCGTTCCCGTCGACCCGCCAAGGGGTGTAAGACAATGGGCTACGGCGCAGCGACTACGCGCCCCGCATCGGACGCGGTGAGCGTCGAGCAACGCAGCGTTCGGCGCGACAACGAAATGTGCGCCTGAGCAAGCGACGCACGCCTGAGCCTTAGAAACAGCTCGTTTCTAAGGCAACACCGCGTTCACTAGAGGCGCTTTTGTACCCCTTTGAAGCATCGAACTCGTGGCTCAGTGGTAACGTCTCCGTCTCACACTCCGGAGACCCTGGTTCGATCCCCACCCAGCCCATCTTGGAAGTTGCTTTTTATTTATGAAGTGCCTGCCGTGATTTATCGCTCACGGCCAACGCCGCGGACGCCGACACCGACGACACCGGCTTTTCTGCGACACGAGCTCCTTAACGCTATCGCGTTAATAGGCTTCCCAAAACTGTGCTACACAGAGGCACGTCTATGAAGCACCTAACTAGTCACCATATATATAAAGAACCTATCACATAATTTCATCTGCATCATATCTTAAAGTGCCGTACTCCCCGCAGGCAAGAGTCACGTCTCAGCATTCCAAGCGCAATCGCATCTAATCTTTCGCCCATGGAAAAATATTTCATAATAGCCTCAAGCTACAAAGACGCAATATTTCGCACAATCAGCTAAGGCTGCGCTTTCTGCAAAAGCAAACACCCCTCATACGCCCAAATTTCCTGCTCTATATATATACGGAGCCTGCCCTTGGCACCAGAAAGATACCTGGCCACATGGGCACTTCGGAAGACAAACTTGCAGATCACCTTACCAGCAGTGCTCCTAGCACGTGTTTGATTTTCTCGTTCGCAGTATTATACACCATGCAGTGGAGTACCAACTACGCGTATTTCTCTCTCACTGTATATATATATATATATATATATATATATATATATATATATATATACTGTGACGCTCCGTGCGTTATGGGCGTGTGCGAAGCATTGGCCAGTCCGACATGGTGAAGGGCGAAAAACTGCTTGCGTCCTTTATTGCGCTTGCTTATAAAGCCCCGCCAAGAACAAAGAGGAAAAGGTAAAAAGAAAGGTCACGGCTCGTGGCGAGCAGAAATAATGACGTGCGTTGCGCTGGTAAGCGTACTATCATATCACGATACATATACGAAACCTTAAACCATTGAACATGCAATTTTCGCAAGCGCTCCCCTTCGTTTCAACTACCTGTGCACAGGACCTACAGAACTTTGGCTTGATATACATAAATTCCGAATCACTATTACAATAATTGAAATAGCCTGGAAAGGCATCTGTCAGTTATGTCTATATTTAATAGACAGGGAGCTATTTATCAATCACATATGGTGAACTATGGAGGCCCGAAAGATGATCTCAATTTGCATTTATCTCTTGCAACTATACAAAATCACGAGATCATACCACGACAAAAGGCGATCACCTCCCCACAGTAGTGCCCGATCTCGACCAGTAGAAGCAATACAGCGCATATCGAAAAATGCGCATTTGCTGCAAAGAATTTGAATAATTCAAAAAAGAATTTTACTTGCTGTTTCAGCCTACAGCAAAAAATGTATCGCTAGTTTCGGTAATAGTATGATCGAGGTTGTGCGCGACCACGTACAATCAACATAACTTACTGGCAATATTCACACACACAAAAAAAAAACTTAATCGCCATAACGCCCATGTGCCAGACGATGTCCAGCGAATTTGTTAAGAGTCACTTGCTACCGAATGCTGAGGGGGGGCTATTCAATGCTTTATTGCTTTATAACACCACCTCCCCTCCCTCCGCTAAATTTCCGCTAGATCTGATACCTGTTGAGTTCACAGCTCTTATAGGATAGCGGGATCAATTCTTTGTTCGCAAAACACATTCATAAAGCTGCGCATAGCTTGCATGCATAATTTACTACAAATGCCTTAACTAGTCCGCTATCTTAGAAGTCTACCTACATATTGCCCATAAGCCGCCCTGTATGTTACCCAAATATGAACAAAATGTCTTGCTTAGTTCACCGAGGACATCGTTGAATGTAAGACGGAAAGTGTTACGACGCTTGAAGATAAGGAAATAAAAACAATGCCTGATTAATTACTTGCAACGCTTCTAAACGGACCAGGAGCGGCTTGCACAAACATCTAATTATGAAAATAATAACGAATTTAAGAACGCGTTTTTAGATGTTCCATAGACAACGCCTAATCCGCACAAGAACGCGTTCTTTATTTCATTTATATTTTGATTATTAAATGTTCGTGCAAGCCGCCCCAGGAACGAAAAAAAAATTTTGTCTCACATTGCAGTCACCATGTCCCCCTCCCCTTTCTACAAAATATAAACCTCTAGTAAAATACCGCTATGTCGGGACACTGGGAAGCATAGTTGGTAGCGGCTATATCACACGCTCTAACACTTGAATAAGAATTTTTTTTTACAGAGACTTGCAAAGACAGACAGTTTCCATAGTGTACCACCAATTTTTCGCTAAATTTGGACTTGGCTGCTTTTATAGTTCTTACAGGACAGCGGACTCTGTGCTTGCACGCTCGCTTGACACGCTCAAATGCGCTGGAGTGCTTGCATACGTGGGTTATTGCGAAAGCTCTTATTACCCATCTGTTTTGAATTTCACCTCCACATCACCCATTAACCTGTCCTCACAGTCACCAAACATCACAAAGCTGCCTTCTTTAGTTCAGTGACGATACCAGGCTTAACTAATATATCGCGCATGAAGAAGTAAGAAGAAAATGATGACGGTTGAGTAATTATTCATAACACTTCCTAATAAGCCAGGAAGGTCAACACTACGCGACACATTGCACTTACAATGCTGCCTTTTGCTTCAAAGTATAACATACCTGAAACTCAGAGTACTCTCGGGACATTGGTAAACCTAGCTAATAGCAGTAGCGCGAAAACTTGCTTACAATTACTTATTTGGCGCTGTACTTGATCAACACGTATTTAGCATCGCATATAAACTTGGCGTATTGTTACCCCTATGTTAGCAAAATTTGGCCTCAGTTGTAATTATGCCAGCTCAGCCGTCTAAGTCTTGCACCAATCGTAAAAGAGACTAATAGCGCCATATGGACCATTTGCAAACGTATTCCACTGGAAAAAATGCGCATTTTACCGACCCATTTCGAACATATCATACACCTCGTCCCATACCATGCCCCTAATTTCCCCTAGATACAAACACGATTCATTCTTTAACTCACCGAGGACACCGGAGAAAAAAAAACTACGAATCTCGTAATATCCGCTTCAGTCATGGCGGACACGCTTGTGAACGCCACTTATTTTTGCCATTATTGTGCAGTGGCTGCAAAGAATATATAATGAAAATTAAGCTTTGAGTAAATTTAACATTATGCTTTCTTAAAGTGCACCCATTTCACTTTTGAGTGAAATGCATCGCTTCACACGACCGCTTTCATGAAGGCACTACCGTCTTTGACTTGACGTTTGAAGTGAGGCGTTTCGGTAATAATCGCGGCGGATTATTTCTTCCTGTGTTATGCTTGTGCCCAATAATTTACCTGTGCAAGTAATTCGAGCGGGTGATTCAATATATTTAATGAAGAAACGTAGCATGACTATCTGTACAATAAATGAATATTTAGTCGCTATGATATTATGGTGGCTCACTATAAAATGCACAGACTCATTCGCCCATTCATTGAATTCATTTATGTAAATTTGGCACATTTATCGACAGTCGATTTCATGAAAATACATGAAAACACGAGGGTTTAGTAATTATCTGCGACTCTCTCATTTTAAGCAGGAAAGTGAAAGTTTTCGAACGCATTTCGCTCAAAATTCTCCTATACTTTCATGGAATTTCATGCCTGTATCTCGTGCGTTATTTTGGGAGTCCAGGAATAATTTTTATTAGCATCGGTAAGACACCCTGGAACGCTTCAATGAGTAACTTTCTATGGAAGCTGTAATAAGCCTACACAGAATAAGCACATACCGTTCCTCACTCGCACATTGTTTCGTACGTCGAATAAATATAAACACCCTGCACCGCATATTCTACCGAGGATACCGGGGGGAAAGAACCAAATGCCGTGTATAACGCATAAAATTTTGGATAAAGCGACCAGTCAGTTACTGTTTTCAGAGTATATAAGCAACTTACACAGGTGCCAAGTTCCTGTACACATCACCAAAAAGTGGCCCTCATTTTTTTTTTTTTTTCAAAATACGAAATATCTGCTGTATTTGCTGCTGTCGGGAAGCAACAGTATAGCTCTTATTAGGAACAGCCTGAAAATGAAATCGTCAGTCGGAATTTGCACATGTATTTAGAAAAAATTCAAGTCAGTGTTCTGTTGGTATTGAAATGTCTGCGAGTTTTACCAAGCTCATTTTCATGAGCATCATCATCATCACCATCATTATTTTTATTTTCACCACTGGATACAAGGTGAAAAAGGGAGAGCCGGAAAAAATATATATGCCGGCAAAAAGCATATGCATGATAAGTCGTCATTACAAAATTAAATTCGACAGTTACACGCGTTAGAGATTTGTTTGCATTTCTGATGGTTTATAAGATACTGAGACTGCAACACTGCAATAGAAAGAGACTAGATAGTTCCAGCATTGGATAATCACACAAAATCAGGCAGTAAGGCACACCATTCGGTGGGCTCGGCTAATTATAATACTTTATCCGGATCTCACCCTCACCCGCTGGCTAAATGTAACAACATGATAGTGTTTCAAACTACGGATATAGCTGTCCCAAAAAACTGGGAATGGTGCAAGCTGCGCAAGCTGACAGTTTGCTAGGGCGGCAACTGCCCAGAAGCAGGCGTTAACCGCAATGCGAGCGTGTCCGGGGAATCCCGCGTTTCGGCCCCTACAGGGTGCCCCGAGAAGGCAGAAAAGACAATCGCCGTTGCCCAAGCAGGCATATGCGTAGTAAAGGAAAGCGTTACTTGTGTGGTCACTCTGCTAAGAAAGAAAATTTAGCTTCAGCTTTTGTTATATTGGACATTCCAGCGTGCACCCGAAAGTGCCTCTGCCCGCTTTGAAAAATGTGTGGGGAGGGGGTGGGGAGGTAAATGACAAACTTTACCCACCACTTTTGACAGTGGGAGTGCCCCCCTTGCACCCCCGGTAAAAGCGGCTTTGTGCACCATACATTAAAGCTGCCAGAAAGGCGTTTTTGTGTGGACCTTTCATTTTCAACAAACAATCATCGAAACTCGGCAACTTTTCCCTCGTGCATTCTTCTTCTCTTGAAAAATTTTTATTACTTGCGCATGTTATGTGCAGCAGGATTTCACTTCGTACAGGCCATCCAAAGTCACAGAGTGGAATGACGCTGAAGAAGAAGAACAAGCTTTTCAAGTATAGCAACGCCGCAAAAGCAGCCCTAGTGTTCCTCCATCTTTACTGGACGATGTTGACGTCCGAAACCAACATGGAGCCGTCACGCAGATCTCACCATCCCAAGGCTGCTCGTCCTCCGCTCGTCTCGGCCGAGACAACTTCGCGACATCACGGATGTGCTCCGGCGCACCAGGCACTGCATCGCGCAACCTCCAAGTGCGCTCCTACCCTCGTCTTCTGCCCGGTCATCGCTGCTGCAGTCACTGGTGCCGCCATCTTCCTCCAGTACCTCAAGGCGCCGACAGACACGGACTCCACGCACACAGCACCTCACTCCTACAGCACAGCCATGGAAGCAATGCTGCAGATGCTGTGGTTGACGGGCAACAACACCCTCGATCCCTGCAAGGACTTCTATGAGTACGCCTGCTACAATTTCTACGTAGTACACAAAGAAAGTGCGTACTTCAACGATCTAGAAACCCCAAGCCTCGTCTTGCAAGGCCTGTCTAGTAACGAAGCCGGTCGAGCTCTGTTCACCTACTATAGAAGCTGCCTTTTGACTGAGTGGAACCCCACAAGAATCGTCAAGGACACTGTCGGAGCCCTTCTGGGAGTGCTGTACGCTTCTGGGGACATGACGCCACTCCAAATGTTCATCCTAGTGGTAAAGCTGAACCTAGTATACGGTATCTATACGGACCCGATAATTTACCAGAGGTTTCAAAGAAAACAACCGAAACTCAAGAATTTATTAACGGATCGTGAAATCTGGTACGACGCAGGAAATCGGGATGGCGCCCAAGATCTCTTCGTTGTAGCTGATGAATATGAAACATGCGCTCCAAATTTCGATAGCCTGGCGATACAGACAATTTACAATGAAGGTCTCCTAGCATTACGAGCAATATTGAACGTTAGCGTCAACTTCAATCAGTTCAAAGACCTGACGAACACTTTTTGCAGTGCCACCAATGGAGACCTGTTAATTCAATCAAACGCCACCATTCTGGGGCGTATTGTCCACGGTGTATCAACGAGGCTGTGGAAGGATATCGTCGAAGAGTTCACAGGGACGCCGATGAGCCAAGTCATCTTGCATTCTTCTGTCGACGTTCTCAAGCACCGCTTCGCTATTCTGACAAACAAAAGCATGCAACCGGTTACAACGGCGCTGGTTCTGGTTCGCGCGGGCGTTGTGCTCGCTCTGGATTACACTCCCACAAGAACAGAAGACAGTCATCACTTTGAATTCTGTACATATTCCTCGCACGACTTATATCCACTTTGGATTCTCAACAATATTATATCATTTGGCCCTAAAACGGAGCATAATGAAGTCATTATGCGCGTCTTCAAAGCTCTGGTGGACACAATCGGCACTGAAATAGAAGAAACACTGGAGATCAACCTTACCATACCTGTCCGGTATTTGCTGAAAAAAATTAGGCTGGTTCTCCCATATCATCTTTACCCATTCGACTTGGTTATTCCGCAACTAGGCAGCAACTTTTTCGCCAATGTCCTCAAGATACGACAGCATAGACTTGATTTGTGGAGTTACAAGGCTCCTTCTGGGATACCGCCGCGAATTGTGTTCAAATTTGAAACGAGGTATGCAGTGCGGTCGGGGTGCTTCGTAGTCCTTCCACTGCTGACGTACAGTACAACCACATTAGAGCGAATGATGACAGTGCTTCCAATGGCAGGGATAGGTTTCATGATAGCGGACAAACTGTGGAGCGTTGTGCTCGATACAAACTGGACTCACCTGCTAGACCCTAGCGTCGATAATTTATTTTGCACAGGCAAGGCCGATATTGTCTCAACCGCCATCTGGCAGCCAATCATCAAGCGCCCCCGACATGCCCTCCGCTCCACCGTTCGGGCTCTCAGGACGGCCGATTGGCACAAGAAACAAATCTACTGGGGACAATGGCGCACATCGCTTAGTCAAATCTTTTATCGTTTGCTAATAGTGTTTTATTACTGCACACCTACCAAGTATGATGGTTCGTCTGTACAAGAACAGGTAACTTTTATTCTTTCTCAAGGCGCTGACTTTTCGGACTCGTTTGAATGTTGAGGTTGCATATTGATAACAACTGTAAAGAAGACAGGGTTGATGCCTGTTTTATTTACAGCGAACGCAAGCGCTCTATGCACAACATTGATCTTCAGGCACTACAGAAAAGCAAGCAAAGCGAGAATTTTATTAAAAATGAAGAAATCACGAAGAATAAGATAGCAATAAAAAATATTGCGTCTGTACAATAAACTTTGTGAGTTTACTCGGCCTACTAATAGATCTTAAGTCGGGGTCGCAGTGTTAACGTAACTGAAGGTGTCACTATACTGCACCTACGAAGTGTCGCCAAAGGGAGTAGTTGCCTACCGTACCGGGGTGTCACAGGAAAGATGAACGCCCCCACGCCGTCTACCGTAACTCCCTAATGATAGTGACTTGTTCAATGTGATTGTAATACACTTCGTGAACGACGCACCAGCGCCGCGCCATATTCCAAAGCTGTCTTATTGCCTTGCGGAAATAACCCCACGAAAACATGGACAACAAAGAAGAGGCCTTCTGTTTCGCCAACGAACGCCGCCTGTGGTTAGTCAGACCCCATACTTGTCGAAACTCAAAGAAATCTATTCTTCAAATAAGGCGGTTACATAAACACATGCACACTTCGGCTATGCACATCGCGATGCGATTCAGATGGATGTTACCAAAACTCAGAAAAAAAATTGGAGGTAGCTTAAGCTTCGCTTTTAAGAGCGGAACGAGATAGCATTCAAAGACCACTGACTGTTTTTCATGCTTTCCGGCAACTGCAGCTTATGTAACCGGAACGTCTATACCGGCAAACACTGGCGGCGAACGCTCTGCATGGAGGCAAACTTTCTGGTAGAAACGCGGCATCTTACGTGGGCCGACCTCCTGTTAGTGTTTTGTACATTTGATAATTCAGTCTGAGAAGACCTAACAAAACACTTTGCGCTGTCTGTGTTTGTTTGCTTTTTTCGTAACATCTTTTTGTGGGCAGCCGTTCTCAAATTCTTAGGAACAACTTTGTAAAGAATGCAAGACAAGGTATGAGCGACTTTAGTGGTAGAAGAGTGGTTGGTTGTGCGTGGTAGGAATTTGGTTCAAATCATTTTTGCCTAAGAGACGTCTGAAGCAGAATGCCGGTTTTCTGCGACACGGGGTCCTTACCGCTGTAGCGTTCAAATGAACGAGAAGCACGAAGAGTTCAACACGTACGGCGCGGAATGAATAGGAATACCAACTGTCCACTCGTATTCACTCGTGCTGGTCTTGAGCCAGACGTCCTAGGCGTAGCTGTTGGCAAATCTCGCACAAGTGACTTCTTCCAGAAATGCAGACGCCTGAAGAACTCATCCGCTAGGTTGTCGGGGAGTGCCCTTCCTCTCTAGACGGTCGGTGTAAGCGTCACATCTATTTGTCAGCGCGGTACGATGCCCCCATTGATTCACGCACGGCGCCTTTATCGCCTTCGCCGTTGTTTCTCGAACTTTCTCACGGAGTCGTGCCGGCCATAGCAAGAACAAAACTGCTTTCGGCCGCGGCCACTCAAACGTCTTGAAGGAGAGTGTTCAGTCATTCGTTGGCGCACGCTCGGCCTGCCGCCCTACTCCTCTCCCTCTCTTCGCCGTGTGTCGAGCTCCGAGAGGGTGTCGTGGCGCGCGCTCTCTCTCTCTCTCCTCTACTTGACGTGTCTTGTTGATGCTTCTAGCGTCTGTTGATGGCGTCGGTTGTCTGCGGCGTATGCGCTACCTCTCTCTCTGTCGAAGATGTCGGGGGTCAGACGTCTCCTTTGATGACTTGGGTGATTCGCGGCGCGCCCTTTGATTATGCGCACTTTTTGACAGTGGTGGAATAACCGCCACCTCTCCCGGAGCCGAGAACTATAGACCAGACTTTTTATAGCCTCGTAGCGGGAGTGTTAGCCATGCGCCTACTCTCGACGGCAAATAAATAAGCATGCACCGGACTTGACGGTTTGCGTGTCCTGTGTTTGTTCATGTACTGTACATGAATGAACAGTATTCGAGTAGTCGTGACTAGCGCGCATCACGACTAGCGCGCATCAGCGGCTCAGTTGCACTTTCTTTCTTTCTTTCTTTCTTTCTTTCTTTCTTTCTTTCTTTCTTTCTTTCTTTCTTTCTCACAATGCATATGTGCTTGAGCTGCTATAATTGTGCAAGGAACCCGATAAGCATGTTCAGTCGTTCCTAACAGACCTGGTGCCCTCTCCAGCGATGTAGTGCACGCATAAGTAAATTGTGTGTTCTATATTGACTGCGGAGGAGAAAATAATAAAGCGTCTGTAATTGGCAGCATACGCGATATAAAATGTAATGCTTGTCTCGTGCATACTGCACTTCCGAAATAACTGGTCATGTTGCTGAGTGTGTCCGTTGTTGGTGCGAAATGCTGCTCAGATACTAGCTTCGTGTCAGTCTCGCTTTGTTATGTGTGATCTAGAGCTTTCTCTGTGAATGGCGTAGAGAGTGGGAAACATGCTAAAGATATTTGTATTCATACCGATTTTCATATTCTAAACGCACACGAAGATCGAGATGACAAAGAAGGGCAAAAATGCAGCGCATTGTGTCGTGGTAGCGCGCGGTGCAGAAATGATGCTCAAAGTACAGCGTACTAGATATGTAGTATCACTCATGCAGTTCTTCAAGCCCCCAAAAGTACGTGCATTGTTACAGAATTCACCTTGAATAGGTGAATTACTGTGAGTAAACAAACTTTCGCACGCTTACCGCCACCTACTTGTGGCCTCGCGAACCTCTGACGCAATATTTTGCCAGAAAGCAGCCGACACACGTCCGTCCAAAGCCCAAATCATAGTGTTTCACACGACACTTACTAGAAGGAACTCTGGCTCAGGTGTCTAAGGGAGCTGCAAGCCAGGTGGTTCAGCCAGAATGGGAACTATGGTTAGTATACATATTCGCATGAACTTCGTCATTCCGGCTTCAAACGGCTCCGTGACTTCGTAACGTCATCTTTTTAGACAAACTACGCTTGTATAAATGATGAAATGAAAACTATTGAAATCATTGGATGGCAGGATCCGAGCACAGTATGTCTAGTACAAAAGCTCGATATTGAAGCCATTACGCCACAGGCCCATGTCTTTTCTTTGATGATATTTATTACAGTAACATGTGCGCTGAAAGAACATTCGCCAATCGCGCATTGTAATAGAATGGAGGACACAGTGAAAGTCAAACACCGGAGAGGCGCTGTTCATACTTCATGTGAAAAAGATGGTTCCGCTTTAGAAGGGTGGTATAAGCACCTCACCAAAATGGGCTACCAGTCAGGTTAAATATTACAATGAGCATTAACGAGCTTTAAGTGCAAGGGCATCATCACGTTGCGGTCCATCATTCGCGCTTTACACGAACTGCTCATTCCCGTGAGCAAAAAAACATGTCGAAACGTACATGGCCATCAATAGTCGGCAGCTGCGACCTCCACTGACCTCGGCACTCCGATCGACTCATCATGTTTCCTAGCCTGTCCTAAGCGACCGCTGTTGCCGGAAGGTAAGCCGTTCCTAAGTTCAGCTATCTCTTTGAGAAGCCCGTCAATGGCTGCTTTTAAGCTATGATTCTCTCTCTCCAATTGCGCAATCATATCCCTATCCCTATTACCATCCGCTTGCTCCGGCCTCTGTTCACGCGCTCAGCCGGTGCTGATGCCACCCTTGACGTTGTCAGCCCGGGTTGTCTGGCCTCCAGCTGCGCCGCCGCCTCCACCAGCTGCAGGAAAGCGCACCCGCGCCTCCCTAGAAACGGAGCGGCTTCTGGTCGTTGGAGACCCAGACGATGGCCGCTGCCTCGACCTGGAACGGCTGCTAGAGCATGAGCGCCCCTTAGAGCGTTGGCTGGCGTTCACCAGCTGCATCATCTCGATTGCCTCCTGTTCCGCCGTTAGCTCCGATCTGGCTCTCTCCTGTCGTCGAACACGCACGACGTAGGGAAGCTGGTATCGTTGTCTGCATTGTTTGACCGCGGTCAGATGTCGTCCGCCACAAAGCTTGCAACAAGGCACACAGTTGTGATCCTCTTCAAAGTTCTGAGCCCCGCATCCTCGGCATTCAAAACAATCGGGCGCCGGACAGACATCCGCCCGATGTCCAAGCTTGCCACACACATAACATACATCCAACTGCTTTCGATACAGGAAACACCGGACCAGAGTTGCCCATATCTGAAGAAATTGGGCACTTTTAACCCGTCGAAAACAGTGATAATTGATCCTGTGTTCTTGATTCGTTTGACCGCCATAGCCAGCGGATTGCAATCGTTAACTATGCTCCGCTCAAGTGTCGCTGGGCCATCCATAATGTCTACATTGCGAATGACCCCTTTACGCCTAGTGTGTGGGGCCATCTTGTACGCATAGACTTCAAGATCCTTGTCTGCCACTCTGACCGACGTGAGTCTCACATATCGTTCAGCGTTGCTCCTTTCTGGCATACTAGATACAAAGATATATTGCATAAAGTTAGGAAGAATAACATCTTCCCTAATCTGCTGAATATTGAGGCCTGCCGTCTCTACGATAGCCTTGCCCACCGCTGTAGGGCGAACTTTCTCCAAATTCAGTCCACCCTGTGGGCGATAGGGTATTATGATGTGTTCATTGGCATTGGTGGCATGCGCAACGCCTTCACAATGCGATTCTTGATTACCGAGCCTCCACGCCGTTCACCTGCGCCCCGTCGTTCAGGCATCTCGCTTTGTGGACCACCATCACCCAATCCAAGCCTCGTCGTAGCTCTAGATTTTCGGCTGGACACTGTCCGTCATCCCAGGTCTTCAGTAAAGTCCTTCGCCAGGAGCACTTCCCCTTCAACGTGCATTGCTGCCATGCCGCGCTAGGTCTACCAGACGCTAGCTCTGGGTCAGCGTGGCGTGAGCACTAAAGTTGCAATAAAGTCCAAAAAAGGGGTGGCGCACCTCAAAATCAGGTATCCATTGAATCCTCTCGTCTTGAGGGATCCGATTATATCAAATTTGCACTACTATATGACCAAAAAAGGCTCGGAAGCTTCGAAAAAGAAGGACCCATAAAAGCCCACAAGCCTCCTTCGAACTTCGTCGTCGTCTCATAAAAAGTTCATCGCATGCAATGTTCATAGAATGCACGCTCATTGGCATACCCTCTACACTCAAATAGTATACGCTCAGTGGTTAAAATTGAGCCACAGTTGTTGCAGTGTGCACCTGTCACTTTACCGAAGTGGTACGGTAAGCCGTTTCCATAGGCAGTGTTCAGGCGAAGGCAATGATACAGAGATATCAGATGGCGAGGAATGCTGCATGGGAGTGTTGATCTTGAGATGTGGGTCGATTATAGATAGAGAGATAATTTATTTGAAAGAAGGCAGAGAGGTCGGTCCTTTTCGTCAGAAGTAAATCTTTTAGCTCCTACGGAAGCATAAGATCGAGTGAAATAAATCCGCTTATAGTTCTAGTGTTGGAGACCTTTGCGGGCCACTTCATCTGCTATTTCGTTGGCCAGGATACCACAAGGAGCCGGTATCCACTGGGATAAAAACAAATAAGAATTCCGTTTTTGGGTAAGGGCCGCACCTTTCTTTTTATACTTAGCTGATCCGTGTAATAAGGTCGTCTGCGTGTTATGACTGGTGCATACCGTCACAGAATTCTTGCAGTACGCAGTGTTCGAGATAGGGCCCGGGCTTGCGAATACAGAAGACACCCGCCACCCGTACAAATTCTCAAACCCGATGAAACGTGAAAACTGAATAACAATCAATCGGACCAAGTTGAGTTTCTTCCAACAGGTTTCCAAAATTTAGCGAAGTTATTATTTTGGGCGAAGTTACTTGCATAGTGTAAATGCATGACTTAGAGAAGAACTGAACCAGTTGTAATGGAATTTAGGTTTGTGCACTGTATCGGAAAGCAAATTAGCGGCGCGGTGCACAGGTCGAACTCTCCAAAGCTGGAACGGGCACTGTTTGCTGTTGCTTCTAAATTTCTTGCGAACACATAAACTGACAACTCAACGCGTTGTACGAGAAAACATCTTCTGCTTGCACCGTTAAACTAAAGCATGCTATGAAAACAATATGCCGCCTCGCGACATAGCATGTGTCATGATCAACTTCAGAGTTTCCGAGGCAGTTATCTTTCCTGCTATCATGCTTGCCTCGAAAAGTACGTTAGAGAGAATATTCCGGCTGCTGAAAAAGTTAGTAACATTAATGCTGGGGCAGAAAGCTAAAAACGAACAACGCCGAATGAAGCTTAAACGTACATTACAATAATATATTAAAGCACCTGCCTCTACAAGAAGAGACTCAAAAGCGGTTCTCACCGGTTCTGGAAGCCAGCAGCGGCGAGCCACATTACGTTATTCACCAGTAAAGGCTCCTCAGTTCCACGGGTGGACACTATCATGGTCCTAGGAACGTTTGTCAAGTGTAACTCGGGCAATGGAGCCGCCCTCAACGCGCTCGGCCGGCATCAGCGCCGGCCGAGCGCGTGAGCAGCGCCAGGGGAATGTGGATGGTTATAGGGATAAGGATAGGATTGCGCAATTGGAGAGAGAGAATCGTAGCTTAAAAGCAGCCATTGACGGACTTATCAAAGAGATAGCTGAACTTAGGAACGGCCTACCTTCCGGTAACAGCGGTAGCTTAGGACAGGCTAGGAAACATGATGTGTCGGTGGAGGTACTGAGGCCTGCGGAGGTCGCAGAATAGAACATGGCTGACTAGGAGACGCCTGCTCCTTAAAAGAGGGCCCTATCCTCGACTGTGCCGATTCAAGGCAAAGTCGGTACCGAGCTTAAAGCAATGATGGCGACATTGCAAGAAAGTATAAATCAGATCATTAGTGGACTGGAGCGGATAGAAAAGCGCGAAAATATGACGGCTGAGAGGTTAGGCAAAATTTAAATATATCTAAACTCCTGTTATGGAGCCGGAGTGCACTTGGCCGCTAGTCAAGCAGGGTAAGTCACCGAGTGGACCTGAGCTCAAAACTAGTTCACCGAATTTCCGTGACTCTATTAAATAGTCCATTTATTATTTGGCAGTGGAATTGTAGTGGGTTCAATCATAAGAAGGCGCCTCTGCAACAGTTTGTTAGAACCCATGGTGTGAAACCTCAAGTTATCATGTTACAGGAAACACTGACGTCTAACGTGACCTTAACGGAATTCGAATACGAGGTTAAGGATAATGAACAGGGCAGAGGACTCGCTACTCTCATTAATATGAGGTTGGCGTATTTTAGACATGATCTTCACATGGCGGATTGCAAGATTGACTATATTGTGGTGGAAGTAATTTTAGGTTTGCAATGGTCCTGTCTCAGGAGCGTTTACCTCCTTAACCTGTACAGTAGCCCATGGGACACTAAGCAGAGTTTCAAATCTCTCTTGACCAAGGCAACCGATTTGGCTAAGGATGCACCGTTGCTTATAGAAGGGTATTTCAATGGAGCCTATCATGTGTGGAAGTGTGTTTATAGCACCATTAAGGGGGAGAGACTATGGCAGCAGGTACTAGACTTGAATTTAACTCTGATTACACACCCTTCGTATCCCACCAGATGTGGCACGTCGACATGTAGAGATTCGACACCTGGTCTCACTTTTGTTCGGGGGATGGTCAATTCGTCCTGGCCCAATTCTAATATAGATTTTGGAAGCGATCATTACATACTTATGATTGCTTTGGTAGTGGCTAATAAAAAGGAGCGCACATTCAGTATGGTTGACTGGGATGCCTTTACGAAACGAAGAGCGCAGAGAATCGAAGATTAGGGAAATGAGTTGACCTTGTAACAGTGAACTAGTCAGCTTAAAAGTGACGTTGAGGCGTCCACTAAAGAGGTTCAGACCGATATTGACACGGGACACATGGATAGTCACCTGTCGCATTTGATGGAAGGGAAGCAGTCGATGTTAGCGAGATGGAAGGGTCAGAGATTGAATAGAAGGCTGAGAAAGCGTATAGCAGTGGCTAATCGGGAAATCGAAGACCATTGCCCGGTACTGTGCAAGCGGCAATGGGATGAAGTATGCAATATTATTGATGGTCGCATTAAGAGGGGAGGCGCCTGGAGTTTGCTCAGACATTTACTAGATGAGACAAACACTCAATCTAATCAGCGGACTGTGATAGGTAAACTGGTCCATCAGGCGTGTCGGGACTCCACGGAGCAGGAGTTGCTGAAGGATTTGGCTGAGAGATACCTTCAGTTAAAGACCTGGCACGATACACCTGACGTGATTTTGGAATATAGTGGGGACGAAAATACAAGTTATGGATGAGTAATTTACTGAAAGTTATATAAGGATGGCGCTGCAGAATCTTAATGGTGCATTGGCATCAGGGCCGGATGGCATTACGAATAAAATGTTACAGAATTTGGACAATGGGTCAATTGCGTTCCTCACGCGGGAGATCAATAGCCGATGGAAGGAAGGCTCTTTCCCGGAAGAGTGGAAACTTGCAACTACTGTTCTAATACCCAAACCAGGGAAGGTCTTAGGGCTTGAAAATTTCAGACCCATTTCCCTGACATCGTGTTTGGGGAAAGTCGCTGAGCATGTCCTTTTAAATAGTGTAACGCGTTATGTTGAGGGCAATGGGGTCTTTTCGCGCTCGATGATAGGATTTCGGCCCGGCCTCTCGACTCAGGATGCTCTGATCAGGGCTAAGCATCAGCTCCTTGACCGGCGCACAAGGGATACCAAGGCACTAATTGGACTTGAAGTGGAAAAAGCTTTCGATAAAACCTGACATCCTTTCATTCTACGGGTGCTATCGGACTTGAATATGGGGCAGCCGCTTTTCCATTTTGTCAAGGCTTTCCTTATGGATAGAAGGACATGTCTCAGGTTTGGGGAGATAAAGTCGGAAGTTTTCGAATTGGGTTGCTGTGTTACTCCGCAGGAATCCGTACTCTCCCCTATGTTATTCAATCTGGTCATGTCGAAGTTGGCTAATAAACTGGACACTGTCCAGGATATTGGCTATTCAATCTACGCGGATGACGTTACTATATGGAGTGTCCGTGGTAGTGATGGAGAGCTTGAGGCTAGGCTGCAGAAGGTGGTAACGCTAACGGAAGAGTATCTGGGTCTTATAGGGCTCAAGTGCTCCACTAGAAAAGTCGGAGTTCTTGATATTCAAATCTAAGAAGCTAGGTCGTAGGCCGAAAGGTTGGGTACAGGAAGTTGAGCCTTGCATTAGAATCCATACTAGGGAAGGGTCGTTGATACCCAAAGCTGAAGCAATCAGGGTCCTGGGTGTTGTACTTGACGCGGATGGATCGAACATTAGAACCATTCAACGTATTACCAAGAAGACGGAGGAGGCCATAAGACTTATAAGAAGGATCTCTAATAGGCGTAGGGGTTTAGAAGAAGAAGGTGCGATGCGTTTAGTTCAGACATTTATTGTGTGTCATTTCACTATGTGGCAGCAATGCTGAATTGGAATAGGGGGGGGGGGGGGAAGATAAATTGGAAGCTTTAATCAGAAAAGCCGTCAACGCTGCGCTTGGTCTGCCTGTGACTACGCCAAACGATATGTTGTTACGACTGCGTTTGCATAATACTTTAGATTATATTGCCGAGGCTAAGGGTACCGCACAGAGGAAGCGGTTGCTAGGTACACCAGAGGGTAGCTATATTTTAGAGTCAATTGAAGAATCGGTGGTTGTGTAGCACGATGGGACACCCCTACACGAGTTGAACGTAAACCTTAGGACCAATATCATGCATTGTGCTCCCTACATTGTGCACCCCGCGCACAATGTAGGGAGGCGGGTCGCGAGAGCTAGGGCTCTGTTGCGAGAGGCAAAGGATCAGGAGGAGGAGTCTGCGTTTGTTGACGCCGCACGGAATAATGTGCAGGATCCTTATTCGGTGGAGATGGTAGATGGCAAAGAGAGCGTTAGAAATGCCGCTTCCATTTACACCAAAGATCCGGGGGTCGCCGACCAGGTGGCTATTGCTCTAGCACTAATTGATTCAAGAAGAGTTTTGGTGTTTAGTGACTCGCGATCTGCTATTAAAACCTTCTCTAGAGGTGTTGCGGAACCAGCTGACAGACTGCTGAAGGGTAGGGATATCACTTCGCACACAGTTACTTGGTTCACGGCGCACATGGGGACAGTGGAGGGAGCCCCGCCTAAGCTCAACGAGGTGGCGCACAGGGAGACACGAGAATTAGTATGCCGGGTACTCCCTGAAGGGGCTGGATCTCCCTCTCCTGAGTTCAGGCACCAACGGTTAACCTTCAACGAGGTCACGAAGCAGTATTACTTAGGGCGCAGGGCATTCGCCCTGCCACATTCTAAATTAAATAGGCCGCCGGCGGTTACATTAAGGCTTCTGCAGACGCGAACGTACCCTAACTTGGTCATCGTGAATAAAATTAATCCGGACTGCGGGGTTTCAGTCTATTGTATTAAGTGTGTGGGTTCGCTCGAATAAGAACACATGCTTTGGCGGTGCTTGGCATTGGCCGGTGATGGTTCTCGAGGTGAACAGTAGTGGCAGCGGATGCTGCACAGTGAAGTGCTGGCGTACCAACTCAGGGCTGTCCAGAGGGGCCATGTGACGGCAGAGGGGCTCGGCCTCTCTGTCCCGACGTGGGAGCGGCCCGTATCAGTCCCCGACTGATCCCACAGTACCTAAATAAAGTTCTTCATACCATACCATATGAACTTTTTATTTACATACATAGAAAACATTGGTCCACTCGACAAACCTTAGTTCTACTCTGTCACCCTTATGCACCTTTCACATGGCGAATTCGGTCACCTCATTGTAGGACAGCGCATACAATGAAGGACTGCACCATTGCACGCCGTTGCCCATGAATCAGAAAACTCAGGGACCAATTTTTTTTTAACTTATTCCTTTTCTTGCGCCTCTTTCGTGTCTTTTTTCCCCACTTCCCTTCCCCACGCATAGTGGCATGTCAGTGATGTCTATACGCCAGCTAAAATCTCTGCCTTTCATTAAAGAGCTCACTCTCTCTTTATCCCAAGACACGCTGACGAGGAAACGTTACAGTTTTTACCCTCAGGGCAGAATATCCGTATTTAGCTACTGAAAGCAAGACAGACGTTACTGCCTATACATTGTGAGATGCTATGTGTGACTTACAACACCAGTCGCAGTGCGGACTTGCCTATGAAGGTCGAAAACAGTCGAGTGTCGCACCTGTACCAGCGCTGCAACGCTGCGAACAAGTGCTCGCACTTTTCGGAGGCCCGCTACGCACAAACACCTTTTTTTAAACCTCCGGCTCACTTGAAAGGCTTTTTGTCGTTAAAAAAGAGCCTGATGCAGCTCGCTGGGCAGGCTGGACGTTTGCACGCACAGCGCAACGATTTTCGTGGTTTCGTCGCAGAAGTGTTTGATAACGATCCAAATAAGCTAATCGGCAGCAAGGACCCTTGCGACTTCGAGACAACACGTCGATTCGACTCCATGAACGAAAGAGCGTGAGCGCAGCATCAATCAAAGGAACTAGATGTTGTAGCAATCTTTGTTTATTTGGACCGCGTTGCTACCACAGGTAACGTATTCTGGAGTTGGCAATACATTTAACATTGGCCAAGATTCTGTCTAACATTATAATCGAACCAATAAGTGTATATTCCAAAGTCATCATCGCTACGGGCGCCATAACGTAAAGCTGTTCCAAACTTTTCCATTATAATTCTACAATCAGCGCACCACAATTGGTCAAAAAATTTCCCGGCCATCCCCACTTCGCCTGTCTGTCACGCGACGTCACGAAAAACGCGATGTCTCCCAATCTGATATGACGGGTCCACACTGATTATGCATTATTAGACAGAACGAAAGAAAAGCAATCATTTCAGATTCGACGCCCCTTCGACATTAGCCCTCTGCTGTTTGATCAAAAATTTTTCGGCAGCACCCAGTAGGCCAGTATGGCCCACGGCGTCACACAACCGCGAAAATTCCCCGCGTCAAAGTAGAATGTACGCGTTACAGATCCATTATTATGCTGAGCAAAACTGAATTTTTCCCAGAATAGCTGTAGACTGCCCCGTTCGGAAGGGAATAGAAACGGCTGCCCGCCGATCGCTCAGGCACTGCCTACTGGCTGCTGCCGGAAAGCTTGGATTTATTTGCGCATAATAAAACTTTTCGCGTGGCAATGTAACGTTATCGAGCTTTTTCGGCACGTCTACAAGATCGCTGGGCGAACTACTTTTGTTGAGGATCCGTTTGAGCGGCACTCTTAATCTTCAGTTGCAGGCCGCCGCGATTTTCGACCAGCCACCGCAAGCTAAGAAGGGGAAGCGACCCAATCGCAGACGCCGGCACCACCCCCTTTATCCGGTTATCCATTTGCCCAGCGATAAATCGGCCCCATCAAAACATTCGCTACTTGACCGTGCCCCTAGCCTGTTGTCAGCCAATTAGATCAGAAAAACCGCTCAACGTCGGTAAAACTGTTCGTTTCGAAAGCAATCGAAAGTAACCTCCTGTAAGGGAGGAGAGCGTTTAATTAGGCTGTTAATACAACGCTAATGGTCACCGCCAGATGCTTGCGTCCTCAGTTACGCAAATATGACATCAGGAGATTTGATTGGCAAAGGTTCTACCGTTATCAAATCATGAAAGTAAATACATATACCCTTGTCTAACCCTGTGTGATGTGCTACGACTTCACTGGTCATTCACCTTCACTGAGTGGAATGGGTATTCAATCTTCTTGGTGTGTGGGGGGGGGGGGGGGGGTTAGTATTGTTGTTTTGCAATTGTCTGATAACAAGAAAATATGTAACAAGATGTTCGTTTACGACGGTCTCTATAGTAGTCTCGTAAGGTTTCTTTGTAGCCGTAAGTGGAAAATGAAAGCGTTCGTGCTAAGTCGTGAATGGGGAGAAATTGGCTAAATATAACATTGTTGCAGGAAGAAAGCAGGCCCACGAGTGTAAAATAATGTTTATTTACAACTGAGGTATATGGCGTTCGGGCAACTACCAGACTTCGTCTTCCTCTACTCCAATCCAACTTCTTCCTTCCCTTTACCGTAACATCACCCTCCCGGCGAAGTAGCTCCGTCCCGGTGCAAGTTATAGAGCCTCACTTAATGGGGGGACATAGGGCTTCAGCCTGGCGACGTGAACAACATCGCTGGTGACGTTGGGAGGCACTGAAGGCTGACCGACTGGGGCGATCTCGTATGTCACGTCGGACAGTTAGCGTAAGATCTGGTACGGACCAGAATAACGGGAAAGTAGTTTTTCCGGCAAGCCGACGCGACGTGAAGGCGTCCACAGAAGGACAAGGGAACCAGTTGAAAAATGGGAGTCTCGGTGCCGAAGGTCGTAGCGTCGCATTTGAGAAGCTTGCGAGACTGTGAGGCGATGACGGGCGACTTCTCGGGCCTGGGCGGCTAAGTCAATAGCATCGCGAGCGTAACCAGTGCTGGGTGATTGTACTGCGGAAGGTAGCAACGTGTAAAAGGGCAAGCCAGGGTAACGGCCATGCAACAGGCAAAATGGTCAAAAATCCGTGAGTGTCGCGACGGGACGAGTTGTATGCGAAAGTGATGTATGGTAAAGCGACGTTCCAGTCGCGGTGATCGTCGGAAACGTACATGGCCAGCATTTAAGTTAGCGTGCGGTTGAGTCGCTCGGTGAGGCCGTTCGTTTGAGGGTGGTACGCGGTAGCAATCTGGTGTTCTGTAGAACAGGAGCGGAGCAGATCATCGACGATCTTCGATAGAAAGTAGCGGCCGCGATCCGTCAGCAATTGGCGAGGGGCGCCGTGGTGCAGGATGACGTCGTATAGTAAGAAGTCGGCGACATCTGTAGCGCAGCTGGTTGGTAGCGCTCGTGCGATAGCATATCTCGTGGCATAATCGGTTGCTACAGCAATCCATTTGTTTCCTTTGATGTAAATTGGAAAGGGGCGAAGGAGGTCTAGGCCCACACGGAAAAAGGGCTCTGTAGGGATATCAACTGGTTGCAGCAAACCAGCGGGAGGCATAGCAGGCGTCTTCCGGCGCGGACATAGGTCACAAGAAGCGACAATAACGGCGCACAGAGCGATAAATACCAGACCAGAAGAAGCGGCGCCGCAAGTGGTCGTATGTACGAGTGATGCCCAGATGGCCGGCAGTAGGAGCGCCGTAAAGTTGTTGGACCACGGCGAGTCGAAGGTGCTTGGGAACGACCAGGAGGAGCTCCGGGCCGTCAGGACGAACGCTACGACGGTATAAAGTTCCATCGCACAAGGTGAACATCTGGAGGGACGGGTCATTGGGCGAGGAGCTTAGGCGTTCCATAAGTGTTCGAAGAACAGGATCTTTGCGCTGCTCGTCGCCAATATGATGGAAGCCAGAGAGGCATAAAACACTGATGTCCGAGTCTGCATCAGTATCGACCGATTGATCCACGGGATTGCGCGACAGGCAGTCAGAGTCTTCATGCAGGTGCCCTGACTTATACATAATAGAAAATGTATATTCTTGTAGACGCAAGGCCCAACGTGCAAGTCGTCCAGTTGGGTCCTTCAAAGAGGAGAGCCAGCAGAGGGCGTGATGATCGGTTACGACGCAGAAGCTCCGACCGAAAAGGTACGGCTGAAATTTCGCGACCGCCCATACGAGCGCGAGACATTCTCTCTCAGTAATGGAGTAATTTCGCTCGGGCGTGGAAAGAAGGCGGCTAGCGTAAGCGATGACACGGTCTTGGCCCTGTTGACGCTGAGCGAGGACAGCGCCGATGCCATGATGACCGGCGTCAGTTCGTACTTCGGTGGGCACAGAAGGGTCAAAGTGTGACAGAATTGGGGAAGTTGTGAGCCGCTCAATCAGGGTAGAGAAGGCTTTCTCCTGCAGTGGTCCCCAGTAGAAAGAGACGTCTTTCTTAAGGTCAGTGAGAGGGTGAGCGATGTCGGCAAAATTTTTCACAAATCGCCGGAAATAAGAGCATAAGCCCAGAAAACTACGGACATCGTTTGTTGAACAAGGTACAGGAAAATTTCGCACGGCGTGAACTTTCTGTGGATCAGGTTGGACTCCGGCGGCGTTTACGAGATTGCCGAGCATGTTAATTTCACTAGAGTTTACTAGAATGGGGGAGTGGGTCCAGTGGAGGCCCCGACAAGCGGCGAGAGTGAAGAAAAAAACATTGAAATTTGCGGCGGCGCTGCAGTCGCCTTCTTCTGACGTTCCGGCCAATGCGGTGCCTCGACGGCCCGGCGGAACCACGCCTACCCACCGTTACTAGATTATAGGTAATCTAGTAACGTTGCGCCTACCGATGGTGGTTACGGCGGCGCCCAGCTCTCGTCTGCTCGACGCGCCGCCGTCTCCTGAACGCCGTCGTGCTTGTGTTTATTTCGTCATTTTCTCTCTAATTGATTTTTGTACCAGGTATGTAAAAAAAGAATACAATATAATTACTGCTTTGCCATGAATTGAGGTTCCTCGCTTCCGTCAAACGATGCCGTCTGCACGATATCTACGCGCGCAGACGGCCCTCGCATATGTGTTATGGTTTGTCTCGTAACTCGGCGACTTTGCACAGTGTTCGAAGAATGAGAGGATGAGCACACTTCGGCGAAAGAACTACTGTTGTGTAGTGGGTTGCATAACCGTATACAGTAGATTGAAAGGTCAGGCCAAGCTCTCGCTCTTCGGAGTCCCTAAAGATGAAGAACGGCGACGCGTGCAGGAGCTCAATCTTCACCGCACCGACTCCATCCGTGAGCTGCACTTTGATCCAAAGTACATACTGAGGCATTATGTGCATATCATTGAAGGCCAGGAAGTATCTACACAGCGTGGAAAGCCTGCGCTTCGGTCTGTTGCGGTATCCACAATCCTTTGCCGTATTTTCAGGATTATCTCTACGAGCAGTCTACACCCGAGCATCCCACGCGAAAGAGAACGACCTCATATGCAACAGATGAAGGCCGGTCAACAAAGAGAACGCTCCCGCTCTCAGTTGAACGGTCATTCAGATTGGAGGCATGTGTCAATGGAAACCTGCGCGAGCTCGAAGACATAGACAACCTATAACATGCTTCCTATATAAACAATGTGTTTTGCTTTATTCACCCAAGGGGTCTGGAAAACCAACTACATCTCAGGCGTATATGACGCACAAAAATAGGGAAGAAAGAGGCTATTCCGTAAAAGTTTTCAAAACCCACAATTAATCTACAAAAAAAATTTGCTGCACGTAAAGAATAATGTGACCCATATAGGCTCCCTAAATCTCAAATCGCTGCCGTTATTAGGGCAACGGGAAAATTTTGTTAGCATTCAATATATCGCCTTGAGAAAGGAAGAAAACAAAGGTTTACCAATTTTTATTTAACACCTAATTATGCCACACAGTTTATTAACTCCTGTAACTCATCCCATTACGGCACATGGTCCCCATTTCTTCGGAATATCAGCTATGAATTTCGTTTTCTCATGACACAGGGAAACACGCACATAAGGTAAGGAAAGCAAACTGCAAACGCGATCCATCTGACTGCGTGATTCCAGCTAATCCAGGCACGGTCATCCTCGAACGCAACTACAACGCTGCTCTCGACCGCGGCCTTGCTTTCTTTTTTTTTTTTTTTGGGGGGGGGGGGGGCACGCTCTCCGACCGGCGCCGCCGCGGCCTCCGGCGCCGCCGCGGCCTCCGCCGCGCGCGAGGGCGTGGCCTCCAGAAGAAAGCGATCGTGGCGTCCTATGGATTTTCAATAAAAAATGCCTCAGCGCGGAGCCTTCGTTGGACCCATTCTCCGAATCTAGTGCACTCTAATTTCACGGCGACCGAAATGGCACTTGGAGGAGTTTAGCTGAAGGCCAGCCCTGCGAAACACGCAGAGTATGGTAGTGAGGCGCTGCAGGTGGCTCTCAAAGTTCGGCGAAAACACAATCACATTGTCGAGGTAACAAAGGCACGTAGACCACTTCAAGCCGCGCAAGAGAGAGTCAATCATGCACTCGAATGTAGCAGGCGCATTGCATAATCCAAAGGGCATGACTTTAAATTGGTACAGACCGTCCGGTGTGACGAAGGCGGTTGTCTCGCGGTCCATCTCATCGACGCTAATCTGCCAATAGCCGGAGCGGAGGTCAACTGATGAACAGTATTGGGATCCGTGAAGGCAGTCAAGAGCTTCATCAATGCGAGGCAGGGGATACACATCCTTCTTTGCTATCCTGTTGAGGTGACGGTAGTCAACGCAGAAGCGCCACGAGTTGTCTTTTTTTCTTTACTAAGACAACCGCTGATGCCCACGGGCAACTGGAAGGTTCAATGATGTCCTTGTCTTCATTCTGTCTACCTCTTTCTGTATGATGGCCCTTTCTGTTGCGGAGACATGATATGGCCGCCTATGAATGGGGCTGGCGTCTACGGTGTTGATGCGATGCGTGACAACAGATGTCTGGCCAAGTGGATGGTCGTCCAAATCGAAGATGTCCCGATAAGATCACAGGAGGTGACGAAGAGCTGCTGTTTGCTCGGAAGGAAGGTCAGGGGCGATCATCTTAGAAACATCGTCCGCAGACGTCGAGTACGGAGGAGTGGGCGACAAAGATCCGTTGGTACTGAGGAAGAATTCAGAGGTCAAAGAAGAAACCTCAAATTCTTCCAAAGGAGTGATATGCGTTATGGTGATACCGTGTGGCCGCACATGCGATGAAAATCCAAAATTGAGGATGGGCACGCGCTTACAGTTTACGCGGATCCGGATTAAGGTGCTCGGAAGGGCAATATTGCGCGACAAAACCACGTCATTAAGCGTCGACACGACGTACTCGTCATCAGGTACGGGAGGACAGGGCGTCAGGAGGACATTTGTAGCCGCCTGTGGAGACAGCCTTGCAAACTCAGCAGAACATAAGCGGTGTGAAGCACAAGTTGTTGCGTCGGCAGGAAGTGGCAGATCCAACTGTACAACACCTGCGGAGCAGTCAATTTGCGCAGAGTGTTTCGAAAGGAAGTCGAGGCCGAGAATTAGGCCGTGTGGACAGTGTTCAAGGACGATAAAGAGAACAACGGTGTGATGGCCCCCAAAGGTCACACGTGCTATGCACATTCCAAGGACAGGTGAAGTACTCCCATCGGCGACTCGCACAGTGCCCGGTACCTTTTAGAGCCTTCGGCGGAGAGCAGCGCTCATAACTGAAAGCTGCGCTCCTGTATCAACGAGAGATCTAAAAAATTAAATTATGGGGTTTTATGTGCCAAAACCACTTTCTGATTATGAGCCACGCCGTAGTGGAGGACTCCTGAAATTTCGACCTCCAGGGGTTCTTTAACGTGCACCTAAATCTAAGTACACGGGTGTTTTCGCATTTTGCCCCATCGAAATGCGGCCGCCGTGGCCGGGATTCAATCCCGCGACCTCGTGCTCAGCAGCCTAACACCATAGCCACTGAGCAACCACGGCGGGTAACAGAGATCTAACAGGAACGCCATCAACTTCAATGTCCAGTAGGTTTCCACATGTAGGCAGGGTCAACAGAGGATTTGTGCGCCGGGTCGGGGTTGCAGCTTCACCTCCGGGAGCTGCACCGCCTCGTTTCCCGAAGCGAAGCGACCGGTTGCAGAAGGGGACGAAGAGCGGTGAACGAGAGGCGAACGGGACCTACGACCTTGCGGAAACGGGGAGCGGCTGGACCTTGGTGGAGCACTGTCGGCGTGGACGGTTCTAGTCGGCGTATAGGGCGAGAAAGTACGATTGTCTGGTACTTGGCGGTAGTGACTCGGAGACGACCAGCGAGAAGGCGACGACCAGTGGTTGCGGCAATGACGGGCGATGTGTCCAATACCGGAGCAATTAAAGCAGATGGGTTTATCATCCGCTGTGCGCCAGTCAGCTGGGTTGCGACAGAGTGGCGGAAAGCTTTGCGACTGAGAGCGAGCGGCAGGAGAAATCTGGTAGGTGTTTGTATGGCGGACCGAGCAGAGAGACGGAATGCCCAAACTTGCTATTTCCTCCCGAACGACCGCTTGTATAAGGGAGATAGCGGGCACGCTTTCTCAACAGTCGAAACGAACTGGAACCGGAGCCATGGCCTCAAGCTCACGGCGAATGATGCGCGTGATATCTTCTGGGCCTGTGGGCTGAACGAACCGCGGCGGGTCTTCGCAAGATTTCGCGGCGGTATTGGGCAATCAGTCGAAAGTTTGAGCGACGCGGCGGCCCTTCGCTTGTTCGAAGCGCCGGCACTCCTTTGTAATTGCACCCACAGTGGCACAATCCTTACACATCAGTATATTGAAGGCATCGTCTGCAATACCTTTCAGTATGTGACCAATCTTGTCTGCCTCGGTCATGTTGTTATCAGCCTTGCGACAGAGGGCCAACACATACTGTATGTGCATGACATAGGATTCTGTGGACGTCTGAGCGCGGCACGCAAGTACTTTTTTTGCTGCCAGCTGATGACCAACAGGTCTGCCAAACAGGTCTCGCATTTTTTCTTTGCAGACATCCCAGCTCGTTAGATCAGCTTCGTGTGTGTCGCACGATTACTTCGCAGTTCCTCTTAGATAAAATATTACTTTTGCTAGCATCATTGTTGTATCCCACCTGTTGTTGTCGCACACTCACTCGTACATCGTAAGCCAGTCCTCGACGTCGGCGTTGTCCGTGCCACAAAATGTCCCTGGGTCCCGCGGATGAGTGAGGATGACCGTCGGCATGGGCTGCTGAAGTGTTGTCGCTTGTGTGGGTTGATTTGCCATTGTGGCGGCAGGTAGATGACGTCCACTGCGAAGTTCCGTGATTGTACCCCGCACCTTCCACCAAAATGTTGCAGGAAGAAAGCAGGCCCACGAGTGTAAAATAATGTATATTTACAACTGAGGTATATGGCGGTCAGGCAACTGACAAACTTCGTGTTGCTCTAGCCTAATTCAACTTCTTCCTTCTCTTGACCGTAACAATATTTTCGCTACTCTAGAATCTAAATACAGATATCGAGAAAACCAAAAGCTCTTCAAAATCAGCAATTGAGCCCTCATTTACTGCGCGGTAGGCGCTGACGCTACGACTACAGCAATAGAACGCAAGATGCCTACTTTCTGACGGACATTATGAGACATTGTAAAGCACATTCAATTGCCTTCGCAACCCAATATTTTTGCATCTCGACTTGTTAGGATAGCCTTCTGCTATTATTTTGGGCAACTGACACAAAAAATTCGGCTCTCTCGCAAATGCCGAGCCTACAGAAAGCACTTTTCTTTTCAAAACTGCGGGTTATCGCTTTACTGACCAAGGGGGCTGGTGTTGACACTGCACTCGGGTGTCCTACACCGCGTAGTCTCGGCAGTTTACTGCCTGCTAACACCAACAGTACAAGACGAGAGCAATCCGGCACTTCTACCATTCTTGTTTCCGCCGCCTAAAAAGGCATCGTGGCTTCTATTTTCAAGTGAGAACCCGTCTGCGTTCTATGGGCTGCCATTACCAGAGCTTTAGCAGAAGACCCGCATCCTCAGGTGGAAGGGGGCCCATTAGTGAAGAAAACTTCTAGATTTACTGCATCTGCGCAGAAATTGTTAAAGGCAGAGAGGTTACTATGCATACGTGGACTATAATATATTGGCCTAAGGCAGCAACAGGTTTCATGTGTCGTTTCAAGCAGTCCCGATGAAGTAACTTTGATACCCAATCAGATCGCTTGCCCGAGTGACATCGCTCACCCTCGCTTCGTTGGTGTGAAGGGGCAGGGGATTGCTACTGCGATTGCTACCGATGCACATTTTTTAAAAGCCTATAATAAATTACGCGTTTCGCGCAGAGCATTCAGATGTGTCTCTTAAGGATCGAATGGACCTACCCTACCAATTTAGAACGTTTGTAAGCAATCGTTGAAGTAATTTCAGGATCGCTTTAATGCGCAACTGTAGGAGTGCTTGTTCTTGGAATAGAAGCGCGAGTAACCACTTGCACTTACAATGGAGGTAAAACGGGCGTTTGTCCTGTCTCCTTCCAATGCGTAAACTTTCATTTGCTCTCCTCTTCCAATGAGGCTAAACTGCTGTTAGTAATTCAGCTCTATATGAAATCTTCAGCTGAATTATTCGCAATCTCTTAGAGCGAGGGGTTCCTTGTAAGCGTGCCCATCGCTCACATCATTTCCAGCAATACTATAATAAATACATTTGTATCAATTACCCCTCCAAGCTTACAACTGGTGTACTTGCTATGGGTACCAGGTCATTGTGGTTCATTAGGAAACAAAATGGGGGTGTGGTGGCGGAGGCTGGGGGTGCATACTGCCGATTATGCATTGATGGACCGGTTATGTCAATTCTGCCCACTCCGGCCTATGTCATCGCGGCTAGGTTAAAAAATATATTCATCTTTCTTTAGGATTCTGCAATAGCGACAATTACAAGACCACAATCTAAGCATTCGCTTTTTCCGTGGGACCTGGAGTGGTGTCGCTCGCGTAATTTGCAAATATCTCAATGTCCGCTGCCGTATTCCCAAATTAAATTTTCATTTATACAAGTCTGGTCTGTCTCAATCACTCTAGGTGATCCCTGCCTCGAGTCTCAAACCTTTGGCCATTTCTTCTTAACCTGCCATTAGGTTGCAACCGATTAAAAAATCTGCGGTGTATCCATCTTTCTTAGCTGGCTGGCGACGTTAATGCAGTTAAAAATCTCTCTCACAACAAGTAACCATGCTTTAAAGGTGTTGACTATTATTACAAAGGGCGACATGTACCCATTGCTAGGAAGCGTGCTAGAAAGCGAGCTCTTCGTCCACGGGCTACGAGAGCTCGCGCTTGTCGTGCTTCCAAGTTATCGTAGTGGACGTCAAAGAGGTTCCTTGAAAAGCGTTAGCCACCCCAATGGCACATACCTTGAGTGACATAACTTACTGGTGGCACACAGCCAGTGAAACACAACCAGTGGCCCTAGTTAGCTTGAAAAGACAACGGTTGGATGCGTAGATACCGGAAAATAGCATGAAGTACTTTAGGAATTTCAACTGCATGAAACATTTTCGACAGTTTATTCCAACAATTAGCTGTTCCGGTAATATCACAAATTTCTTTTCTTCGAAAATTGTGCATTGGGCCTCTGGGATAGGAACATCTGCATGATTATTCGCCAATACCTTTGTGACACAAGAAGGATGCTATGTTAATGTTCTGAAATAATAATTCGATCCTTCGCGCAAATTCTGAATGGATTCGACATTTTGTTACCGGCACATTTGCTGTTCCTAAGTAAATCATCATTTTCGTATAAAGAAATCTCACTCGAAAATTTCCCCGTTTCCGTATTAGTTGCACAAATTCTATGTCAGCCTGTTTTCCTACTCCTTCAAGATTTTTCTGCCCTCCTGAAGCCGTCCAGGAAATTATTATCCATTGCAAGCTTTTTCGTATTTAAACGTTCCTGCTCATCGCTATTATTTGAAATAAACTTAACGTTTAGTTCAATAATTGACGTAGCCTATCCACGTCTTTAATTTTCTTGCACCTTTCAGAGTTCTCGCAAACTCCCGAAAATATCGAGTAGGTTTATATACCCAAGTCATGGCATGTCGCTGAGACTGAGTACGAGCCATGAGTTCAGGAAACAACAAACGCCGGTTTCTTGGCCAATCCACCGCATCGTAAAAGCGTCATGGAATGATAAAACAGACAAACAAAAAACTTTCTGAGGAGCACTGGGTCAGTAATGAATGAGCCAGTGCTCGATATAATATGACCACACATAATAGTCAATACACTTCTGTAAGAACAGGGAAACTAAACAATGCACAGAGGCTTACCGGAAGTCAGTATCTGTCCAAAAGTCCAAAGCCAGCGACCACGCAACAAGCCCAAGAAACGCTGAGCGACCCGATTCCATGCATACGTGATTTGATTGATTGTATATGATTGTAGTTTTTGAACCTTGAAGTTGAATGAAGACATATTTCGTTAAGTTTCATAGCCTTTATTGTAAATCGTGCGGCCGTTAACTACACGCACACACTCGCACTTTCACAGATGACTCTACACTTCCGTCTACGCTTCCGTCTACACTGACCGTCTACGCTGTGGTAGACGGTCAGAGCCTCTGCCATAGTAACGTGACACAGCCTGCTTGCAAACGTGTGATCAATGCAGAAATGGTTTTGCGTCGTGAGTCTCTGTAGCACTTCACTTTCAATGAGTAGAGATCGAGCATGAAGCTCTCGATCCATTTGCCGTACTCTTTCGTCACATCGATGTTAAAGTCAACGCACACGATGATCGGCGTACTATGTGGCTTCAAGGTCGTCATCATTTCTGAGAGGAACGTTTCCGCTTCACAAGGAGACGTGTCCGGTCTGATGTACATGCTGACGATGACAAGACCAGTAGGCATCTCGACTGCGTAAGCTTCTCCCACAAGGCTTCTGCATGCTGTTGCCCATACACGGGATCGGCCTTACGGGCCCGATCGCGTTCGCGCTTACCTTCGCGTACGGCAGCCTCTTCTGCCGTGCGCTGCACCTGCGGCCTACCCATGGTGACGGCCGGGAATGGATTGCATGACGCGCGTAATACAGTGCAGTAATATATACAGTTCGTATGGGTAGCGTGGCCTTCAACCATCTTTCTTTAAGAAAGGCTTTGATTTTCTTTTTTTCCAGATCCTAAAACAAGCCCGTGTTCACGCGCACCCGCTGTCTCCGTTAAGCAGGGAGCTAAGTTAATCGCGACGGAGGTGGTGTCATGCCTAGAAGACGCAACGTGCGGTTCCAGTGAACTCTGTGCGCATGCGCTAGGTACTGAGTGGCCAGCAAGTCGGCGCTGGCTCGGTACTGCGAATGTAAACTACAGTGTTCTACGCAGACGTATAGGTTGGCTTTCCTGCACTGCGTTTTTGGCGCTCATGGACGAATCAGTGTCGCATAGTGTATAGGTCACCACAGTTCAGCCCCCTTTGTTAGGCTGCCACCGGAGTGTGGCGCCCCCTGTGACTTCTGTTTGTGTACATATTTTCGGACCCAATAAAGGAGAGAGAGAGAATAAACATTTTTATTGCTTGAATGCAGCTTTGGAGAGGCGTCTTCATTCCAGAATGCCTTGAGCTCGGGCCGCGTCCTGGGCCCTCACAATCAGCCGTTGCTGATCCTCGAGGTCGGAGCTGGCCAAGGCTCTCTCCCAAAGCTCGTTGGTGGGGTAAGGGTTCGGAGGATTTAACGGTGCCGCTCTGCAACCCCCTTTTATGTGCCTGAGGGACCCGGTCTCTGCGCACAAGTGGCATTGCGGAGAGAATTGTGTAGGGGCTATGAGGTGATTTCTTGTTGGGTGGGGGAATGTATTAACCTGTAGAGCTCGGTGACTTGTGTGGGGGCGCATATGCTCTGCGGGCTAGCTTGTATTGTTGTGTGATGTCTTGGTACGAGACTAGAGGGTGCATGCGCTCGGGTTCAGTTTCCTCGGCGTCGGCTCGGTGGGTCGAATCTCGAGCCACGTGGTTGGCGACCTCGTTGCCAGGAATGCCGTGATGAGCTGGCGCCCAGATGATCATGACTGATCTCGTTGGCGGCTTTTGATTGATGATCTTGAGCGTAGTTTTATTAATTCTGCCGCTAGCAAAGTTGCGGCACGCCTGTTGGGAGTCGGTCACTATGACTTCAACCTCTGTTTGGGAGAGCGCGAGGGCTATGGCCGCTTCCTCGCCTTGGAGGGGATTGTTTCGGGTGAGCGAAGTACTGCTCCGATGTTCTTTGTTGACGACTACGGTGGCTGTTGTGGCTGCGCGTCTGGGGTAAGAACCCGCGTCCGTGTAGGCTGTTGAGGGTAAAGTCCCGTGTCGCTTGTGTATGGCCAGGGCCCGGGCCTCCCTTCGCTCTGCGTGGTGCGCTGGGTGCATGTTACGAGGTAGAGGACGTACGGTGATGTTGCTCCGGATGGCATGGGGTACACTCACAGTCTAAGGGGGCGGATGGCTCAGAGGGGCTGAGAGCCCCAGACGTAAGAGAATGGACCTCCCCGTTTCCGTAACCGCCAGCCTTGCTCGCTGACTGGATAAGTGTGCTTCGATCAGCTCCTCGGCCGTGTTGTGCACAGCTAGTCGTAATAGGCGTTCTGTGGACGTACTGATCGGCAGGCCCATCGCCTCCTTATACGTTTTTCCTATCATTGTGTTGACTTTCTTGAGTTGCGTTGCGTTGAGTAGTGCGTATGGAATAGCGTAAGTTATTCGAGACACGACGAAGGCTTGGACAAGCCGAAGCGTGTCCGCCTCCCCCATGTTTCTTGTCTTTTCGCTCGACGCCCAGTCGCTCGCTTCATGCCAAGCCGTCACCACCCGCTTCACTGAGCACTTCGTGCACCCGGCAAACGAGCTTTGCGAGTCGTCACGGTTCCACAGACGTGTTCAGCTACCCGACGAAAGCGCCGACACGTACTACGCAGAACTGCGCAGGATGGTTAAGCGCTGTAATTATCCGCCAGCTGCTGTCGAGGAAAGGCTCGTACGCGACCGGTTCATCGTCGGCCTCCGCGACTCCCGTCTCTCGGACCAGCTGTGCCGGAACGCGAAGTTGGCACTCCAGGACGCTTGGACACAAGCCCGCCAATCCGAAGACGCCGACATGGGAAAGGCGTTGCCCCAGAACCGCACCGAGCACACCCGCGAGCATAACCTCGACGCCACAAAACCTAACAAGTTGCCATCTCGTTGTCGCTCCGGCGCTAAGCCTCGTTCGCCGCAGCCGCAAGCAGAGCGCTCACGCGAGCCGTCCACATGTGACTTCTGTGGCCGCGCGCCTCATCGACGTTCAGACTGCCCGGCTCGACGCTCCGCCTGCAACTTCTGCAAAAAGAAAGGCCACTTTGCCGAAGTATGCCGCTCGCAGACGTTCAAGCAGGAAAAACTCAGCTCCGTTCACCTGCATGCCGTCGGGACGCCCGCCGCAGCAAAGTTCGTCGACGTCACCGTTGACGACTACACAGCGCAGTTCGAGGTTGACTCCGGAGCCGAAGTATCTGCCGTCCCCACAACTTTCATACGTTGTCCGACAAACTCGACCAAGTCGTCACTCTGCTCACTGGCCCGGGAGGACAGCCACTGCGCGTGCTGGGCTCGTATCTGGGACGACTTCGGTGGCAAGGGAAAACAATCTGTCAGCGCCTCCACGTGATCCAGTCTCTCACTGTGCCTCTTCTGGGACTACCTGCTCTCCAAGCCCTCCAAATAGTTCGATTTCTTGATCAACTCAAGGCTTCAAAAGCGACGCTGCACGCCCAGCTCTTCAATGGATTGGGCACTCTCAAGGACAAATACAACATCCGGTTGAAACCCGATGCCCTACCTTTCTCGCTAAGTGTACCTCGCAGGATCCCCATCCCGCTGCTCGAGATCGCCCGCCGCGAGCTGGACAAATTGGAAAGCGCAGGCGTGATCCGTAGGGTCGACAAGCCAACTCCATGGTGCTCGGGTCTCGTCGTCGTCCGGAAAGGCGATGGTTCCTACCGGCTCTGCGTAGACTTCACTCAACTAAACAAGGTCGTCCTCCTGGACCGACACATTCTACAAACTGTCGAGCAAGTCCTTGGCCTCCTCGGCGATGCAACAGTTTTTTCGAAGCTGGACGCGACCGAAAGCTTCCACCACGTGAAGCTTTCTAAAAACTCCCAAGTGCTTACGACATTCATCCCCCCATATGGCCGATACTGCTTCTGCCGGCTCCCCTTTGGCATCACCTCTGCACCAGAGTACTTCCAAAAGCAGATGGAAAGAATCCTGGAGGGCCAAGAAGAAGTCGCCAATATGATAGATGATACTTTGGTTTTTGGACGCACCTGCCAGGAACATGACGCCAGACTGAGCCAGGAGCTATCTCGCCTTGCAAAAGCAGGCATCACATTGAACCAGGAGAAGTGTCGTTTTGGGGTACCCGATGTCTCCTTCCTCGGAGTCGTCGTCTCAGTGCAGGTCATCAGGCCAGATCCGGGCGAGGTCGAAGCAGTCAAAGCCATGCAAGCTGCAACGGACATCGCCGGCGTTAGAAGACTGCTCGGAATGGTTAATCATCTTGCCAGGTTCTTGCCACACATCTCGGACGTCAGAGCACCCATAAGAGCATTACTGAACAAGTCTGCGAGTTGGCAGCACGAGCGAAAGGCAGCATTCGAGAAAATCGAGGAAATCTTGACGCCAGACAGGTGCATGGCCAAGTGCAACCCATCATACGCCACTACGGCGTCTGCAGATGCAAGCTCATTCGGACTCGGCGCAAATTTGCTGCAGACGCAACCCTCAGGAGAGCGCCGCCCAGTCACGTTCGCTTCGAAGTCAATGACCGAGACCGAGCAGCGTTACAGCCAGACTGAAAAAGGAGCTTTGGCAACGACGTAGGCTATCCAAAGGTTCGACGAGTTCGTCCGTGGCATCCCCTTCGACGTCCATTCTTCGACGTTATTCGGCGCCGTCTTTGTAATCTTGTAGTCGAAAGTGACCATCTGCCACTTGTTTCATTTCTGGGCAAGATGGAACTGGACATGTTACCGCCTCGTATTCAGAGACTACGGCTGAAGACCATGCGATACCAGTTCCGTATGCTGCACGTGCCAGGAAAGCTGCTAGCCACAGCCGATACGTTGTCGCGCATCACCTACAAGCCACCCACTCCTCTAGACATTATCGAACTTTTTGCAGCGCAGGTAGTCGGCTGCACGTCGGAAGTCTCGCCACTCAGCCCTGAAGACGTGCGACAGACACAAGACTCCGATGGCGAGTGCAAGGCCCTCGCCTCCTACTGCCAGCATGGTTGGCCACAAAAGATCAAGATACCACTGCACCTCTAAAAGTACGCCTCTATGGCAGACGAGTTGTCTGTCTGCGACGGTGCTCTGCTGAAAGGCGCCCAGATGGTCATCCCATCGTCCCTTCGGCCGGCGGTCTTGACACAGTTGCACAAAGGTCATCAGGGCGTCAACAGTACCAAAGCCCTAGCTCGGGAGTCAGTTTGGTGGCCTGGTATCTCGGCAGACATCGCCTCTCTCGTCGCCAAATGGGAACAGTGCGCTTCCACCCGCGTGAACTTTGCCAAGCCCCTGCTCTCCACGGCCCTACCTGGACATCCCTGGGAATTCCTTGGAATGGACTTGTTCCACCTCAACGGCCAAACGTTCATCCTGGTGGTAGACTATTACTCAAGGTTCCCTGAGGTGGTGACCCTGAGGAGCACGACAGCTCAGGCAGTCATCGACGCCCTCAAATCCCTCTTTTCCCGCCATGGAATCCCGCAAGAAGTCAGGTCAGACAACGGCCCACCGTTCTCGTCGTAAGAGTTCGCGGCGTTTGCAGCGTCATACGGCTTTAACTGCGGGACCAGCAGCCCACACTACGCTCAGTCGAACGGAGAGGCGGAGAGGATGGTGCGTGCAATCAAGGACCTGTTTCGCAAGTCAAAGGATCCTCATCTGGCTCTGCTCAGCTATGGGGATACTCCAGGAGTCGACGGCTTTAGCCCAGCCCGGCTGTTGATGGGACGTCAACTCAGAACCAGAGTCCCAAAGCAAGACTCCCAGCTACGTCCCAACTGGCCGCTAACGAAAGACGTCGTCGTCAAGTATGTGGCTTACAAGCAGAACCAGGCTGACAACTAGAACAGGCATCATGGAGCTCCAGACTTACCGCCACTCCAAACAGATCAGCGTGTCTGGATGCGACCTGATCGAGTGCAGGCTATGGTCCTCAGTCCGGGGCAAAGACGAAGAAGCTACGTGGTCGAAATGAAGCGAAGTGACATCCTACAACGCAACCGGCGCCACCTAGTGCCTTTTCGGCCTACTGCTTCCGGAGAGGAACCACCACCACTGCAGCAAGTTCGCTGTCAGGAACCTCAGCCTGCCAACATTGTGGAATCAACGGTCACGCTCGGACAGTCTGTGCAACAGTCCCCTGCAGCCAGGGACCGCAGTGACGGTGTGACACGAACACGTTACGGCCGGCCTATTGTTCCGCCGTGCCATTTGAACTTGTGAAACTTTCTTATGCGTTTGGCTTCCCGAGTCCCTCCCGTCGGACCTTCAAAGCTTCAAGGGGGGAGATGTAGAGGTCGCCACAGTTCAGCCCCGTTTGTTAGGCTGCCACTAAAGTCCCTTGATAATTTGAAAGTAGCGACACTCTTTGAACTCTGCCGCCGCCGCGCGACCTCCTCGCCTCCTCCTCGCCCCTCGCGCGTTCCCCCGCGGCAACCAGTTCTGCCCCCGTTGGTTACGCGCACTGCAGGGCAAAGGCCTCTCCCATACTTCTCTAACTGCCCCGGCCATGTACTAATTGTGGTCATGCATGTTGTCCTAGCAAACTTCTTAATCTCATCCACCTACCTAACTTTCTGCCGCCCCCTGCTACGCTCCCCTTCCCTTGGAATACAGTCCGTAACCCTTAATGACCATCGGTTATCTTCCCTCCTCTTTACATGTCCTGCCCATGCCCCCCCCCCATTTCTTTTTCTTGATTTCAACTAAGATGTCATTAACTCGCGTTAGTTCCCTCACCCAATCTGCTCCTTTTTTATCCCATAACGTTACACCCCATTACACACCCAACATTCTTCATCATCAGCGAATCGCAAGTTACTGAGGTTTTCTTCATTAACTATTATCCCCAATTCTTCGCAATCCAGGTCTCTGAATACCTCCTTTAAGCACGCTGTGAATAGCATTGGAGAGGTCGTATCTCCCTGCCTTACGCCTTTCTTTATTGGGATTTTGTTGCTTTCGTTATGGAGGACTACGGTCGCTATGGAGCCTCTATAGATATCTTAATATTTTTACATACGGCTCATCTGCACCTTGATTCCGTAATGCCTCCATGACTGCTGAGGTTTCGATTGAATCAAACATTTCCTAGCAATCAATAAAAGCCATATATAAGGGTTGGTTATATTCCGCACATTTGTCTATCACCTGATTAATGGTGCGAATATGGTCTATTGTTGAAAGGCATTTACGGAATGCTGCATGGTCCTTTGGTTGACAGAAGTCTAAGGTGTTCCTGATTCTATTTGCGATTACCTTAATAAATACTTTGTAGGCTACGGAGAGTAAGCTGATGGGTCTATAATTTTTCAAGTCTTTGGCGTCCCGTTTCTCGTGGATTAAGATTATGTTAGCGTTCTTCCAAGATTCCGGTACGCTTGAGGTCATGGGGCATTGCGTATACAGGGTTGCCACTTTTTCTTGAACAATCTGTCCACCATCCTTCAACAAATCTCCTGTTACCTGATCCTCCCCAACTGCTTTCCCCCTTTTCATAGCTCCCAAGGCTTTCTTTACTTCTGCCGGCGTTACTTGTGGGATTTCAAATTCCTCAAGACTATTCTCTCTTCTATTATTGTCGTGAGTGCCACTGGTACTGTATAAATCTCTATAGAACTCCTCAGCCACTTGAACTATCTCATCCATATCTTAACGGCAACATCATTACTAATATGGATGAGATAAATCAAGTGGCTGAGGAGTTGAATTATCTCATCCAATTTCGTGCATGGCAGGCCTCATATACCATGCCTTCCTTCGAGAAGGAAGCGAAGTGCTTTGCCGAATGCACACACTGAGGCACGAGAAGTCGTACACGCGGTTGGGCTGCCGCTTTCAAACATGTAGAGCTCAAGTCACACGATGCCAAGCTGCAACGGCAGACTGATGTAATCTGCGACTATCGGGCTAACGCGAATCAACTCAGAACCACACTCCCTGAGTAACAACGTTATTAAGTAATCAAACTAATGAAAGGATAAGTAAGCTGCAAGCGTATTAGCTCTCTAACCTAGTCTAATCAGTCTTGCCGCGCGTCGACGGTGGCTACCGTTACACAACAAAACGGTACGGCAGTGCCATACATAAACATGCTCTTGCAGCAAATCAAAATTTCCTGGCAATGCATACCGTCGGTAAATCGATAGGTCGTGTTTCCCTAGCCATTGCGTTCACGCGAAGAAAGTTTTCTTTTAGTGAACGATGCGGTCGCAATTGTTTCGTTTGTTTTTCAGTTATTTCTTTAACTACAGCGTGCAGTGGGATTAAAGATAATTAAACACCACTTCTTATCCACATTCACAGCTTTATGCGTGCTGTGACTGGCTGTCCGTACCTGGTCAGTCGCTCTTGTTTCACTTGTCCTCTCAGCAAAGCGTTCTGCAGCATTTTCTATCGCTCCATATGAGCATTTCCTTAATCATCTGTGTCGCTTCACCATCAAACATTACCGTAAGTTTTGTAACCCCCCCCCCCGTCATGTGCTTTGCAGTTCTGAAATAAAGAATACACCTACATTTTGGAGACTGTACTGCACTTTTGCTCAAACTTTTTTTTCATGGTTAATTGAAGCATGGCAGCTCTCTCAAAGAGGTGGTGAGATACAGCGTACTGTCAGCGAACGCAGGTGCACCATACAGTAGTAAACACCACCCGAATAAATTATTACGTGTAGCCTGAACACACACACGAAGCAAGCGAGACCGTTTCTACAGCGCGAGGACAGTCCCTGTGGGGAGCTGCAACTCGTGTGCTACCCAGCAAATTTCGTCGTTTGGGGACCGCGCTCTCCTCACCATTCTCGCCGGCACGGGTTGCCGAATCGGGCCGCCCTCGGCACGGTTTGTCGGAGCAAATAGCGCCAGCTTCCCATGGCCTGTGTTACAGGTGGTGTAGCACAAAGGTTGCCTACGTTTCAAGCACTTTTTGAGTCCAAAAAAAAAAAACTAGCGTATTTATTCGAATTTGAATGGGCCTTTTTTTTTCTTCAGAATATTACCCAAAACTTGATATCGACGTGCATTCCTGACCAAAGAGCATCAACCTCTATTCTTGAGCAAGCCTAGCAAAAGTACCAAGCTAGCAGAGTTCCTCCGCCGCAATCGCCTTAATCTCCGGACTGGCTATAGTACGGAGATTATCCAGACTGCCGTTAGGAAATTCTGCACATAAAGCGCAACACCCCCCCCCCCCCTCGGCACCGAGGACGACGTCGATTGTGGTGCCGCAGAAGCGCCCATCATCCGACGAGGACGATTCCTGTAGCAGTTCCGACGATGATGCCGCTTCTGGCACCGGCTAGGGACATTTACATCAGCCGATCTTACGGTAAATAGAGGTAGGTAATGACCAAAGTTTTTTTTTTCTAGATAGATATGGGTCGACACATTTCCGAATTATATTTTTTTATATCTCGGTGAGTTCAATTTATAGGCGTAGAGCAATATTCGTGTTAGACCTATCTTCAGGTAAAAATTGTACGCGCAGTACCCATACTATTGTAGAATGGAACGCACTACCATTATCATTCTTAAACAGCGCTGGCTCATTTGATCTGAATAATTCTTGATCTCTTAATTTCGCAACAGCATTTTGTTTTCTTAATGCATGTATGATTATTTTTTTGTAATTTTACCGCTCCTGCTTGGGCTCGCATGGGCCTGCAGTATTTTCGCATCCCACAACCTTCGAAGGTTGTGGGATCGTTCCTTACCTGCGGCAAGTTGTTTTTTCATCCACTTTCATCTCCAATAATTCATTGTTTCGTGATTTATTCAGCACGAGCAGTGGCGTAGCTAGGTCGTCTGGCACCCGGGGCCCATAGGTCTTCTGTCACCCACCCCCCCGGGTGTAGTCTAGGATATCAACAATTTCCGGGTGTCTTCAGGCGCATATGACACCCCCCCCCCCTGTTGCTACGCCACTGAGCACGAGTAATTTCCCCTATGTTGTCCTTGGTGTCATTGTTTGTTGGCTTCTTATGATATGACTAATAAATATCGGGCCTTTTGGTTAACCACCTTTCTTCTCGTTATTTTTTGTATTAGCCAAATACTGCCGGCTACCTTATGACAGCAGTGTCAAGAGGCGGAACATATAAGTAAACGAAAGAAAAACGTACACTCTAGCAAAGATCACACCAACATTAAAGACCATACAGAGACAATAAGCGCATAAATACCGTAAGCAAGAGAACACTGAGTTGACGAAATATTAATCTGACCGTGTCAATAAAGTGAACGAGAAAGTAAATGATAATTCTAAATCAATCAAGTACGTAACACAAACGTTTTCTTTTTTTCTTGCAAAGCAATAAGTTAAAATTGCACTTTTCGAAACATCCGGAATTTCAAAATAACAACCAAATATCACTACGAGTGTGAAGCATTGCAACATAGCTTGACAGAAATTAGGCTTGCATATAAGCGCAGAAATAAAAAAAATCTCGGATATATCGGGAGAGTAAAAGAATGCCGAAAACTTACACATAAAGCACGGCGCAACACAGCCGTCTATGAGTATCAGCGATTAGAGGCAGAAGTTACTTAACAGAAAACTTGAATAAATGCGCTCACCTGCGAGAAGCCTCTCTGAATATCAGAAAAAAATACATATGCTTAGCATGAAAGCGTCGAATTATGAAAGCTCAGTTTGACGTAGTAGAACTACTACGTCAAACTCTTGCCTTTGCTTCGTGTTGTCGACAAATTCGACTTCGCCCTGCCATCTGCTAGCCGCCTGGTTAGCTCAGATGGTAGAGCGGCTGCCCCGGAAAGGCGGTGGTCCCGGGTTCGGGTCCCGGACCAGGACGAATTTTTCTTCAACTATGAGGCTTTTCTTTCGAGGAACCCGTATGGGTTTCCTTTGTAGCAATTGCTACGAACGGGTGGATGTCTCATTTTCGCTTTATTCATGAAAGCTCAGCTGCGTCCAGTGGAAGTGCGTTCTATTCAGCTATATTTCAAATGAAAAAGAAAACGTTTTATTCTTACTTTGGGGATTACGATTGCTTCTTTTTTCGTGCTTCTGCCTTGTCTGCCTCGGCTAGTTAAATTGCATATGACTACTCAATTTTATCTTTGCTCTGTTGCATATATACATTAAAGAGCATTTCATCGCGGTGCAGCTTTTGGCGTGATTTAAGAATTGCATCAGACGCAAAGCATAAGTTTGAACCAGTTAATAAAATACAAATGCTAACGGTTGTAGGACTACGAAGTCAAACTTACTAAACAACAACCAACTCCGATAAAAAAAATGTGAATTTATAATGATTCATTGCAATCTTGCTATCATGTGCCGATCGCTCGTGCCCATACGTGCGCTCTTAACCCGACAGAATTTTTTGCACTCCTTTTTCCTTTAACATTTTTTGTTTCAATGGCACTTTGCGTCGATGCACGTCGACTGGTTGCACCCTTCTCCACTCAGCCGAATCGCATTCAAGAGCAATGTGCCCTGCGTCCCAGGTGCAGCCATTGCAGCCCAGAAGTGCGACCGCCAGACGACGGGTACAGCGGCAGGTCCTCCGTACGGTGACGATGTCCCAACTAACAGGGGCCGGTACTTGCCAGCACAAATCCACAACTGGGGCACCGGTGGTTGACTTGCTGGCAGCCAGGCACGAACAGCGGCGCAAGTGGTATGCAACAGCAGCAGTAAGGAAAGCTGCGCAAGAACGAGTGCGCAGGGAACGCGTACAGGCGCACGCAGGTGTAATAACCCGCAAACCCGAAAACCGGAGTACGTTTTTTTTTTTTTGTTTAAAACCATGATTGGGGGGGGGGGGGAGGTATTACTTGACTACACAGTAACCGTTATTTCTTATTAATGTTGTAGTCCAACGCTACGACAATGCCTTCAGGTAGAAGAAGTATCTTCGGTTTGTACAGCACTGAGGGAACGTCCACAAAGAAAAGAATAACTTGCAGACGACAGAAAAAGCGTGTCGTCCGGTCCTTCTTTTGTGGTTGTTCCCTCTGCACTACATACAACCCGAAGATCATGAAACAACAAGTCCAGAGTTCCACTAAGTAGAATAAACATCTTTGCTGGCTTACGGAAAAACTAAAGCGAAAGTCGGACAGGTTGTCCGTTATTTGAGAAACGAGGCATACATGCGCTTGACACCCTACAAGCAACCTAAGTCACGCGTCAAGCATGACAGACTTTTCTACTGTTTCATTTTGCAGGATCGGCCGTAAAATATGCGAACAGCTAGAACACGCCCTCTGCCGTCCCGTTCCGCCAGGGTTCATTGCCGCGTGCAGGAGTTTGAAAGGCTCGCCGCAAGCAGGCAATACGGGTCGAGGCGAAACTTCGCAAGAACCGAGCAGACCTTGTGCGCAGGTTTTCCAGGGTCCGAAAGGGCGTGTGTTAAGATATAACCGCCGCTTATTAATTACTGCAGTGTCAAGCAATATTGGTGGAGTAGGCGCGCGCCTCTGGAGCTTGTGGAGAGGTTTCCCAAAAGCTTTCGATGGTCTTCGTGTAAACTTGTGAGAATTTAACTCATTTTTGTGAAAAATTCAGCATCAGCTTAAGGTAAGGCTGAATTTGAAAATATTTGCGGTCACTTGGGATTTCACTCTCCATTTACGTTTTTGGTGAACGCCTGCTAAGATGTTTGCACAAAAAGTTGTTATTCCAATTGTCATGTAATAAATGTTTGCTGACCAAGGTCTACTGAAAGCGACACTAAATAGAAGCACATAATTACTTTAAGCAAACAAAGTATTCTTTCGAAAGTTCATTCTGCGTAATTTCGCCGTAACTGGTTGATCATTAGAAGAAAAATTTAACCTACAAGTTCCCTTTGATTTCTTTTGCGCCGAAACCTTTGCTAGGATACGACGGTGTGACGTCACGAATTAAAAACTATTTCCTCACATTTGGGCCGCCGTGGCTTAGTAAGAGTTTGTGAGACTGGCTAAGCCTCGTCTTTGGCTCTCTTAAAGTGCAATGCAGCGCATCTTCACGAATCAGTAATTGCCTGGGCCCGAGCAGACCGGGTTAAGATTCTTGACGTCACAGTATGCTAAATCCGCCGCTTCAAGGATGCGTCACAACGCGTATTTCGTATTTGCTTCATTCCTGGCGCATCAAGCCTGCTCTTACGGTAAGAGTGACCTTTTCGGTATTGCGTAAATGGAATTTACTATTACAGCTACAAATCTTGAGTGCCTCTTTAATGAGTTAACGCACCCGCTGTGGTTGCTTAGTGGCTATGGTGTCGGGCTGCTAAGCACGACATCGCGGGATCGAATCCCGGCCACGCGAGCCGCATTTCGATGGGGGCGGAATGCGAAAACACCCGTGTACTTCAATTTAGGTGCACGTTAAACAACGCCAGGTGGTCCAAGTTTCCGGAGTCTCCCTCTACGGGATGCCTCATAATGAAATCGTGGTTTTGTCATGTAAAACCCCATAACTTTTTTTAAAGAGTTAGCGCAATTTTCGTCTTGCTCCTTTATTGCGGGTGTTTGTCCTTGCATCAAGGGTTAATATTTAGGAACTAGTATAATTTCGAAAGGCTAGGCTTCCCGACATGCTAGAATTCCTGCAAAAAGTCTGCCGTTAAGCTTGCACCAATTCTGATAGCTGATTATTTGATGAGCTAAAGTGAAACTTAAGATGAGCTAGGTGCAATGTTCTCTTTTTGCATCCTCACTACAATCAGCTGCTCCGAAGCCCGAAGTCTCGGAGCATCTCATCTTTTGAGCAGGTGGTACGCATCAGCCGTTATCTATAAACCAATTTCATTCTTACGGAATCTCGCTATAGGCCACACGGAGCCATCGATTCCTAAATAAAATTCATTCGTCCGTTCAACTAGCTGCTTGAAGATAATTTTTCACGGTGAGTCGCAAGTCGTCTTATCACTTACAAAATCACTTATCACTTACAAGGCCATTTGTCACGGACATCTTCATTACCGCACTACTTGTGGTGAAATCCCACACAAAGAATCTTCTTTTTTCTTGGGAGTGCGTGCGTGCGTGCGTCATAATGTCAAGATGCATGTCATAATAAGAAGTTTTACTTTATTTTTATTTTGCCAGCGCCACATCAATGCCTAAAAAGGTGTGCTTTGAGCTTCGTTAGTGAAGGGCCTATAGTTATGACTTTTTACCTTAAGAGACATTTGAAGTATAGTTCCGCATTTCACTACTTAGATATCTGTCAACACTTTTTTTTTTTTGCCATCGATGATGCATTACATTCACGCAATCGTCATCATTGTTTGTAGTCGTCCATCTAGGTCTGTTTCTGGCTAGTGTGTAAGTTGAATTTATTTTACTTTTTAATTTTACGGCAGCTGAAGTTGCGAGCTCGACACTACATTGGTTGTTTTCGTCTGTCCCTTTCGTTTCACCATCGCCATCGTACCACCGTCACTCCCTCGTCACATAACATCTTCGCACTGAGCCTTACCCTAAACATATGGTGGACAAAAAAACAAGACTTTGGGTATGAACACTATTCGGGGTCGAATACATGTCCCTCTTGCAATGAGCATTTTGGGTCCAGGCAGTCTAACCACTGAGATACGACGCAACATTCGTACGTGGCTGTTTATGCGGGACTTGTAGAACCCGAAGGTGGAGGAGGCTGCTGCGCGTACGTGAGTGAGGCATCATTGCCGCTAAGAGGATGCACAAGGAAGCACTGAACCGGCAAAAATCAAGCATGACAAACCATGTCGTCGTGACTATTTTCTTTTTTGTGTGTTAATTGTTTTCGTGTGCGTCTTTTTAGCGGCAAATATGTGTCTCACAGCACGTGCCGACCTGCCATCAGTCAAAAGTTTCATCTGCGGCCGTGGCTACAAGTAGCGCTGGCTAACATTGCCAAGGTTAAATCTCGTACGCGTACATTTGCTAGTGCAACGGACGCTTAACGCGGAGAGTGTGGGCTAGGATTCTACCGACGGCAAGTTGTTTTTTCGTCCAATGTCATTTCGCTTTAGCTTATCATTTCTACAATAAAAAAATGATGGCGCATCGGTTCTTTGCAATACGATTGGCGGCCATATAGGGTTTAGCAATCTATCTTGTGATAGGTGTGTAATTGGTGATGATCTGTTTTATATGATGATTATTGTGAAAAGCGACACATACCCTTTGACGCACATCCAGTGGCGCGTGCCCGTGTCCCAAGTTGACTTCAAAATTTTAACTGCGGCAATAGTTATCACTCCATTCTTTGGCCCTGCGGCGCCCACGTAAAGGGTGTTAGGTTGCTCGTCCCATTTCATCTGCAGGGCTTCCCCTCTTGCTTTTCTCCTGTCGATGTTATATGCGGGATGCATGTTACACGGAATGGGGTACACGTTGATGCCTCCCTTCACATCACGTGGTACCTCTTCCCTTTGGTCTATCGAATAAGGCAGATTAATATGGATCTTTTCGAGCAGATCTCTACCTGGTTTTGTGAGTGCGAGCCTATTGAGTTGTGAGAGGCATTGTGCTTCCCACATCTCTTTGAGTGTATTATGTACTCCTAAAGCCATGAGCTTTGCCGTTGGCGTGGCGTTTGGTAGCCCCAGTGCCGTCTTGTAGGCCTTCCTGATCAGTGTCTCCAACTTTTCAATTTCCGACTTGGAGAGGTTAAGGAATGCCGTCCCGTACATTATCCGAGAGATCACGAATGCCTACACTAAGCGGATGGCGTCCCTTTTCTTCATGCCACGCTGCTTATTTCTGATACGATGTATCATCCGGAGGATTTGCTCGGTAGATGTTGTGGAAGCAGCTATTGCATTAGCTATAGCATCTAACCCCAACGCCGATGTGCTCACTGACTCCCAGAACGCCTGTCGCAACTTCAATAATGGATTACTTCACAGGTCAGGGTTGTCATTGCTGATTAAGCATCCACCCAGCCAAGCCTCAGTCATCTGGTTTCCTGGTCACCTAGAACTACCAGGAGGAAACGAAGCCGCTCATAGGCATGCCCGAGCTCTTCTATACCGGGCGTCTCCACCTGATGATCTTGAAGGGTGCTGCGACCTAACTTCTTTAGCAGTTTATGCTGACAATCTCGCACCATACAGAACAGCCATCAGGAGCACCCAACACCACATAAATCCCTCAATAAATTAGAAGAGAACACTCTTAGGAGACTACAAACCAATACATACCCAACGCCAGCTAAGTATCACCAGTGGTACCCTACATTATACTCCCCGCAATGCCCACACTGTGGAGAGGTAGCAAACCTCTACCACAAGGTGTGGGCTTGCCAATTTAATCCCATAGTTAACCCCATTCCAAATCCTTCAGAAGAGCAGTGGGAGACTATTCTGCTCAGCGATGAGCCTGACCGTTAGCACTGGCTGGTGGGGAAGGCCAGCGCAGCAGCAATACCCAGTGGACTAACGGATTAGGCTGCCCACCCACGAGTTCTACGAATATTCTGCAAATAAAGATGTTTTTAATCATTCAATTAACTGCGGCACACACCCATCGGCACTTACGCTGTCGCCCAAGATCGCGCCAAAGAGGTTTATTAAAGAGCAGCACATACCCCGTGTCACACACCCAGTGACCAAAGTTGGTTTGACAGTTGGCCTTGAACGCGGTTCTCTCAGCACAATAGCCCGATGCTCTACACAGTTGACCATTTACTACACATAGACGTCCGCACGCTAAGTTTCATCCCAGACGCCAGCGCTCGTTTCTCCCCTGGCGGAACGATTTCACCTCCAACGGGCGTATGTTTCCGCCGCCGCTTCCCGTCGCGCCCGCGTTCAGTTCCCGCTGCGAGCGAAACGTCTCTTGTTTGCGACGGCGCCTCTTCGGATGACCGGAAATTATTATTGTGTTGTTAACTGTTACGACAGCAATGTAAACACAAAAGGGTAGATGCAACCACTGAAATTCTCCCGATTAAAAAAAAAATGGTACGGAAAAAGCAGACGACGGACATGGATTACTGCGGTGCGCCGAACGAAGTAAACAACTGGCAAACGAAGCGAGCGCGTTCATTGATCACTCGTGAGTGTATGATGGTTTTTATATGTAACCCACACGAATTTCATGATTACTCGGTATATAATCCCTTTATTCACATAAAAATGTTCAGTTGTTCGACCAGCGCTTGTCCTGTCTTCTTTCTCGTGTTTCGTTTCTGCGTGCGCTGCCCAAGAATGGAAGCCACTTCTGTTGCATGTACTAGCAGTGGCCGAAGTTCGCGCGTGCCGAGAAATTGAATATTTGCAAGATGCATTGAACATGACCGGAGTTCATTCCTGCATCACCACTGCACCGATCTATCGAGTTACTGGACAATACACGCCCGCGTCTTGGTCGCGCCGCATTGCTGAGGCAGAAATGATTAGTAATACCTTAAACTTTCGTCTCTTGAGCTCTCTTAAAAAATGCCCAAGCTATTTACATTCCTGCCTCTATTCTGTATTGTAGGGGACGTACTAGTTAAAGTTATGTGCGCATGTCGTACTTTTGCTATGCGGCGATATATTTTGTTTATTTCCCCACAGTGTCGATGCAAGTCCGTTGTCGCCATCAGAGACAACACGGATTTGTAGCAAACATTTTGTGTGAAACTGCAAAAATGACTTTAGCTCACGCATCGTATGTGCCGACGATTTTTCCGGCGGCACATACGATTTCGTTTTCAAATACCTGCTCGGCGTCACTCATTTGGCTAAGCAGACGCTGCCCTTTCGCCGCACTGCAGCCATCAAAATAATTACCGATCTTCTTAAAGGCAAATAGAAGCGTGTACATCGTCCTTCGAATAAAACGTCCACTTACACACACGTAGGCACACACCCCGCGCTGTACGAAGCGTGCCCAGGCACGCGCAGTGCAAGAGGCAATCAAGGCGGTGCGAACGGGAGATGGGAGAGCTGTACGCCCGCTAGTTGAATGTTGCTCCGAATACGGCGCTCTCACGCCGGCGCAGCAGCGCCGCTCGCGTTGTCGTTCTTGTCTATTGACCCAAGTTGGAGAGGCAGAGGTTAGGTGCAGGTATGCATACATGTCGTAAACGAGGTGAAGTTCGCAAAGAATACTAATCGCATAAGAACAAAAAATGATTTCCTCTATGCCTTCCTTAGCTTCATTATCTGTTGGCTTCACGTGGTTCGGCAAGTAACAAAAGTCGTGCTCCCCTTTTCGTTCATTAAACTAGGGCAACAACAAGTTCTCTTGTGCATATATATTTCGGAGGTTACAGTGGGCAGAAAAGTTGGAGGACGCTTAAGCTCCGCCTTAAGACAGGAAATCGATGTCGTTCAAAAAATCCCTGACTGCTTCCCGCGATTCCCGGCAACTGCAGTTTATGTAACCGCAACGTTTACCGGGAAACGCTGGCGGCGAACACTATGCATGAAGGCGAACTTTCTCACAGAAGCGCGGCCTGTTGCGTGGGCCGATCCCGGAGGTAATACACAGCCACGCCAAAAAAATATGCGTCATTTTCAAGTATCTGTTCTGGCTTCACACTTTAATATATATGTCTGAGAATATTCAATATAAAAGGTAGGTGCTGGCGATGTTTTGTTACATGACATTTGTTTGTGGGCTGGTATTCTCAAGATTACGAGGAATAAATTTGTCAAGAATATAAGACAAGGCATAAGCAGCTTTAGTGATATGATGCTGTGGCAATATAACCCGCATATACCGCATGTCATATAGCAAGGCGCGGCATATATAGATAGCTAAATATATGTGAATGTTTGCTGACGGGGACGCCGGACGCCGACACCGGGTATTCTGCGACACGGGACCTTTCATGCTTTCGCATTAATTTGTTGTTCTTGAGCACACGGGCGGCGTCCACTGTGACTCCCTGTTGTTTTCGCTCTAAGTGAGTCAGTAGCCGCAAAAGGCGATGAGGTCTATTGATATTGCGTGTCATTTTCGTTTTATGCAACTCGCACATCGGTATCTTTGAGCACTGAACTTTTGCCTGGTTTTAGTGCTGGTTCGTCGCAATTTCTTTTAGTATGCACGGTCAGACGTGACATGCGTAGTCACACCACCTATTACAACATTACGTAGGCGTCAAACTTTCTGAAGCTGCGACCGAGGGGTATAAAGTAAAGTAAAGTAAAATGTCCGAACAACATTTCCTCTTTAATCAAGACGAAGATGCGCTCCTGGGATGTCGTTGTTCACGAGATCAGATCTCGTGTTTAGCCGGAACCACTTGAGTTTTCTCGATGTTCTGAGGCCTAAATAAATCGCCTTAAATTTATTTCAGTTGGAGCAACCTAGCCGATTCCGGGTAAACACGAGCTGTGATCTCTCAGACGGCGACCACCCAGAAGCGCGTCTCTTTCATTACACCTCCTACAAAAGGAATCACCGTCACCGAAAGGAAATATTCAGCAGGACAAAATTAATTTGTGCCTGAAGATGATATATAACTGCTAAAGGGTGTCTTTTTTTTTTGCGCAATGCGAGTGATTATTCGACACGCTGAACTCGCGGCTTAAAAACTATTTACCAAAGCACGGTGAGCAGACTGCAGGAGAGCCACGCCAGGGTGCTGGGACGGCTCTGCGTAAGCGTCTGGACAACGGCTCCGCAATGGGCACATCGGGCCACAGTCGGCCATCGGCCGAGTTGGCAGTAGGGCACCGGTCCTTCGGTCGCTGCAACGGTGGGGTGCCCAACCAATATGCAACAGATCAACAGCAGCAGCAACAGCATCAACATCAGCAGCAGCAGCTAATTTTTATGTCCACTGCAGAATGAAAGCCTATCCACTGAGCTGGCTGACTTCACTGAATCAAATGTTCTATAAATTCTGTAGCTTAGTGTGACCATTTTAGCTTTAGCTATGCGTGGCGCAGATTCGCTGCAGGGCGTGCGCATTTGGCGCCTATTCAGGGTTGCTAATTTCTCTGGTTACTTCTCCGAGCTCTCAATTCGGCAAGTGAGGCCTGTAAAAACTGACGGAGATATTAAATAACACAAAAGTTCATGATGCCTACATCGATGTAATATCGCAACATGATCGATGTGTGCTACGAAAGTCATGGAAGAAAACCTTGTAGTTGCATTACGAAAACGAAAAGCTAAGCCGCGACCATGCATCTGGCATCGTAATCGACGTGTTGGAGGCAATTTATGTTCGCAAGTTACGCCTATAGTGCAGTCTTGCATGAACTCCGCAGCCGCGTCGGAGCAGTGTGAAACGACCAGGAGAATGCACCGTTATGGTTCACGATACATGTGTATGCATTATATAACTTAAATATTGCATGCCATATTAGCATTAGTTACTACAATATTAGTGCTATAATAATCAGTTTGTATAAGTAAATTCAGTTATTTTACTTATCATGTAGTAACAATGAGCATGATTAGGCAAGTCGAGAAATAAGTATTGTGCAATTTTAAACTGCAGGCCCTTAAACACAGTGGCCTTTCGTCATCTGTCGTAATGGCCGCCAACAAATCACAACGCGCTGGCCCAACGTGACCTCGTTCGATGTCGACGGCGCCTCCAAAACTGACAAGCAAGTTAGTTTGTGAAAAATAAAAAGTACTGACTTCGCCTTACATGCTGCCAGACGCAGCATTCTACGTAAGACAAATGCTTGCTACGAGAGCGCATTTCTACGTGGCGACGCATCATACAGGGCATGAAGGGCTCAATTATTCAAGGACGATATTGAAGAACTGGAGTTCTTCGTCATTCAAACTACTGGAATATTCCCAGTATCTCCGCCTTTTCCGGTGCATTTAGCGGGCATAACTGGTCAAAAACTGGCGATGTTTCTGTCTAAGAGCCGGACCATTTTGTTGCCAAATGTGCATATTTACATGAATGGCCAACAGCCAAAGTGTTTTCGTAAACGTTTGCTTATGACGTGTCCTTACCACGGTCATGCATTGAGCGATAACGTATTGCCAGCGGCCCCTGCTGCAAGTTGCAGCTGTATAATTTGCGCGATAAAGCCGCGGAAGTTGCGTTTATTTGTGATGCTTATGCGGAGATGGGTGACATTTGCGTGTGTGGTGTGCTGGGAAGATACCTTGCTAGAGAAGTGGAGAGTGGGGCGATGTCCGGTGGGGGGGGGGGGGGGAGCTATAAGTGACCGCTCGGGACACGACTGAAGCTTAGATCAGTTTTGCCTTTCATCAGTAGTAAGTGGCATGCGCGGACGCCGTACATAGCGACTGTAAAATTACGACGACGTGCGAGGCATGACCGCCGCCGTGTTCCCAAAGGCTATCTCTCATGCGCGCCACATCTAAATTTCGTGGTTTGGGTTCTGTGGTTTGCATTCCGTCCACACGACCGCAGCGCCCGCCATTTCTGTGGATGTATACGAAGCAATAAAGTTGGCTATTGTAGATTGTCCTGCTTTTTTCTGCTGGACCAAAGCATTATTAAAGAGAAGAAAATGGTATTGTTTATTACACTGAAAACAGGTGCAGATAATATTGCCACCTGGTGTTTTGAGCCAGCGCTGCGTGCCCAGCAAAAACGGTGATTGAAGACGACGAAGTCAAGGATCTTGCGCCAGCTGGTGAACCGTCCTCCTTGTGTCTGACATTTTCGTGTCTGGCTGCTGATCCTGCTGCTTATTCTTGCCTTAGCGCGTGACAAACTGGTGGAGGTGCTGGGTAATCTAATCTATGCACCAAACCCCTCCGGGCAGCAGGAGCTCCAGCCCCGTACCGGTGGTTACGCCTGTACACCGCGCCAGCAGAAGGATCCGTGGACAAGCCCCTGAGTTTGGACTCCTCCCAGAGAAAATGGCAGCTCCGACCACCCCAACCGGTATGGAAGGCACAACGCCGATTCATTGTATGCTACTCAATCCGCGAACGCCGAATCCCTTCCACGGCGCCATACATGAGGACGTTGAAGATTGGCTGTTGCACTATGAACGTGTTGCCGCGTTCAACAAGTGGGATGACGCAGACAAGCTGAAAAATGTCTATTTCAGCCTTAACGATGGCGCACGTGTATGGTACGAGAACCGTGCAGATGCCTTAACGTCATGGGCAGAATTCAAAAGGCGGATTCTTGAGACATATGCGAGCCCTGATCGCCGAGAGCGAGCTGAGCGTGATCTCCAGTCCCGTATCCAAATGCCGAACGAGAGTGTCGCAATGTACGTCGAGGACATGACGCGTCTCTTTCGACGAGCCGACCCCAGCATGTCGGAAGAAAAGAAGGTGCGGTACCTGATGCGCGGAGTGAAAGAGCAGCTGTTCGGCGGTCTCGTGCGCAGTCCTCCCAAGACTGTGTCAGAATTCCTTTCCGAGGCCGTCACCATGGAGCAGACTCTTCGCCAGCGGACACCATCATACGAACGTCAAGTAAACACTGCCTCACCTACGGACTTCTTCGGAGCTCTCGGGGGTCACGTCGATTTCTTTCGAGAGCTCATTCGTTCCGTGATCCGCGAAGAACTCCAGAAACTGTCGGTACCTTCACAGCCGACGCTCAGCTCCTTGTCCAGCGTTCTCCGTGACGAAGTTCAGCATGCGCTAAAAGAACCACCCTTCAATACAGAAGCTCGACCGCTAAGACATGACAGCCCACACATGTCATATTCGCAAGCTTTGAGGCAACCTGCTCCACCTCCCTCCCCGCTTCGCGCCGCGCGCCCGGCCATGCTAGAGCCCGTCCAAGCTGCCTCGTATTACCAGGACCACCGACAGGCCCCGAGGAAATCAGACGTGTGGCGGGCACCTGATCGCCGTCCCCTTTGCTTTCACTGTGGCGAAGCTGGGCATGTCTACCGACAGTGCTCCTATCGAGAGCTCGGACTACGCGGATTCTCAGCGAACTCGCCGCGACCTAGGTTCGGCCAGCGTCCTCCTGAAATTGAAGAATACGTTGCCCAGCAGCGCGGATCTCCATCAGCTCGACACCAGTCACGCTCCCCTTCGCCGCGGCGGTTTTCTCCGACTCGCCGTACGTATGCAAGCGTGGTGCAGGGTCGGTCGCCCAGCCCACGACAGGAAAACTAACCACAGCGACCTTTGGGGGCGAGGCCGCTCAGTCTGGACGTGCTCAAGGACCCCCACTGACACGTACGCGGACCGACGATACATCGACGACGACAGTACCTGCTGATTCCAGAAAAAGAATTTCCTTGGACATTCCTGTACTGCTTGACGGTCGTGAATTGACTGCTTTAGTGGACACTGGAGCGGATTATTCTATAATCAGCGAAAAACTGGCCACCCTTCTGAAGAAAGTGACCACGCCTTGGAATCAAACGCCAGTTCGTACAGCTGGCGGGCACATCGTCACACCACTCGGCATGTGCACGGCACGAATACAGATTCGCGGCTCTACGTTTGTTGCCAGTTTGAGCATTCTCCCTCAGTGTTCTCGAGACCTAATCATCGGCATGGACTTTCTCAGGGAGCACGGCGCTATCATCAACATTCGACAACGCCTCGTCACTTTCTCGACAAAAAGCGCCACAGCGACGACCAACACCATCCACCCTCGAGCATCTCTTCGTGTCATCGATGACGCTGTCACGTTACCACCGCGTGCAAGTGTCGTGGTTCAAGTGGCATGTGACAAGCTCATACACGGTGAAGCAGTCGTAGAAAGCAATCGGTCTCTCCTGCTTTCTCATGGTGTTTGCGTAGCAAGAAGCCTTGTCGATCTCCACGATGGCCACTGTGAGGTTCTTGTCACCAACTTCAGCTACGAACACCGGCACCTTTTCCCCGGTACTGTCATCGCCTACGCCGACCCGATCGCCGATGTCACTGAGTGTTTTGTTTCCGAGGCAATCGGCACTGCTGAAGCACCTCTACGCAACGTCGACATTAATCCAACGCTTCCTGAAGAGAACAGACAACCCCTGCGCGAGCTGTTGCTTGAGTTCCACTCTTGCTTTGCACGGTCGTCGAAGGTACGTCAAACATCGATTACGAAACACCGTATCATCACCTATGACGACGTGCCCCCCATACGGCAACAGCCTTATCGTGTTTCCCCGACCGAACGACATGCTATTCAAACGCAGGTGAAGGAAATGCTTCAAGACGGCGTAATCCAGCCTTCATGCAGTCCCTGGTCATCGCCAGTCGTCCTTGTTAAAAAGAAAGATGGCACGCTTCGATTTTGTGTAGACTACCGGAAGCTAAACAACGTCACAAAGAAAGACGTGTACCCGTTGCCTCGTGTCGACGATTCTCTGGACAGGCTGAGGCACGCGAAGTATTTCTCCTCTATCGATCTTAAAAGCGGCTACTGGCAAATTGAAGTCGATGAGCGTGACCGCGAGAAAACTGCTTTCGTAACTCCGGACGGCCTTTACGAATTTAGAGTACTCCCTTTCGGGCTCTGTTCCGCTCCAGCCACATTTCAGCGAATGATGGATACCGTTCTCGCTGACCTCAAATGGAAAAGCTGCCTCGTCTATCTCGATGATGTCGTTGTCTTTTCGGAAACTTTTGACGAGCACCTTCGACGCCTTCGGCATGTACTCGAAGCCATTCGATCGGCTGACCTTACACTCAAGCCAGAGAAATGCCATTTCGGTTACGAGGAACTGAAGTTCCTTGGTCACGTCGTAAGCGCGGCAGGTGTTCGGCCTGATCCTGAGAAGACTGCTGCCGTAGCAGCTTTTCCCGCTCCAACCGATAAGAAAAGTGTGAGACGATTTTTGGGCTTGTGTGCATATTATCGACGCTTCATTGAAAATTTTTCGAAGATTGCAGATCCGCTATTTCGCCTTACGCGTGACGACACGCCATTCCTCTGGACTGATGCACAACAGACCGCCTTTGCGGAGCTACAACGTTGCTTGTCTTCTCCTCCCGTGCTCGGTCATTTTGATGAGGATGCCGACACAGAAGTACGCACTGACGCCAGCAATATCGGTCTCGGAGCTATCCTGGTGCAACGACAAGACGGCACTGAACGAGTTATAGCCTACGCGAGCCGCACTCTGTCACGCGCAGAGTCCAATTATTCCACCACAGAGAAGGAGTGCCTCGCGGTTATTTGGGCTACCACAAAGTTTAGGCCGTATCTCTACGGGCGGCCATTTAAAGTTGTGACCGACCATCACGCTTTGTGCTGGTTGACCAACCTCCGAGACCCTTCTGGACGATTGGCACGTTGGAGTCTGCGACTCCAGGAATTCAACATCACCATCGTGTACAAGTCAGGCAGGAAACATGAAGATGCTGACACGTTATCACGGGCACCTATTAAATCTCAGAATCCTGACGAGGAAGACGACAGCGCCTTTCTGGGAGCCCTCAGCGGGCCGGATCTGCTCGCTAAACAGCGATCGGACGCTGAATTAAGACCCGTCATCGATCACTTAGAAGGCGGCATCGCGTCCATTCCTCGCCCACTTTCGCGACGGTTGTCGTCATTTTGCCTACGAGGGGGCATCTTATACAAAAGAAACACAGGTGCCGGCGACAAACCACATCTGCTAGTAGTACCTCAAGCCCTTCGCGACGACATCCTATTAGCCTGCCACGACGAGCCGACATCTGGTCACTTGGGCTACTCAAGGACTCTGGACAGGGTACGGCAACTGTACTACTGGCCTAGACTGACTGCTTGCGTCAAACGCTACGTGAAAGGATGCCGTGAATGCCAGCGCCGCAAGTCACCACCCTGCAAGCCTGCAGGCCTTCTACAACCCATCGACCCTCCGCGTACGCCGTTTGATCAAGTTGGAATGGACCTTCTTGGACCATTTCCCTTGTCTTCCTCCGGCAATAAGTGGATCATTGTCGCAACTGACTACTTGACGCGTTACGCTGAGACGAAGGCACTACCACGCGGGACAGCATCTGAAGTTGCCCAGTTTTTTATGCATCACATTGTGCTTCGGCACGGCGCACCGTCATTCATCATCACTGACCGAGGGCCGGCATTTACGGCGAAGCTTCTGGATGACATCTTCAAGCTGAGCTACACGAGTCATCGAAAGGCCACTGCATACCACCCTCAGACTAACGGCTTGACAGAAAGACTAAACAAAACACTGGCAGACATGCTCGCTATGTACGTGGATGTGCAGCACAAGACGTGGGACGAAATCCTACCGTACGTAACGTTTGCGTACAACACTGCCACGCAGGAAACTACACGCTTCCCGCCATTCCGCCTCGTTTATGGTCGAGATGTCCAAACTATGCTAGACGCCATGATGCCATATGAAGATACCGACCAGCTCGACCAGTTAGCTCCTGACGTCGAGGAGTACATTCAGCGCGCCGAGGAAGCGCGTCAACTGGCCCGCGTGCACATAAGACAGCAGCAGTGTACCGATGCAATAAGGTACAATCTCCACCATAGACAAGTGACCTATGAGCCTGGTGACCAAGTTTGGGTTTGGACACCCATTAGACGGCGAGGCCTCAGCGAGAAACTCCTCAGCAAGTACTTCGGACCATACACAGTACTAAGGCGTGTAAGCGACGTGAACTATGAAGTGATCCCAGATGGAGACCTGCCATCGTCCAAGCGCTGTTTACCACGCGCAGAGACTGTACATGTGGTCCGCCTCAAGCCGTATTGTACACGGTGAAGTGTACTAGTGAAACAACCTTTTTTTTTTTGTTCCCGACCACAGAACACATTTTTCCGTGTGCATTTCCGTATGTGTGCTAGTGCGTCCCCCCCCCCCCCGCACTTTATTTTGTCTTACCTAATTTGTGTAGTTTCCATGTACGTTTTGTGTTTGAGCATCGAGTCGATGCTCCGTTGGGAGGGGGAATAATGCCACCTGGTGTTTTGAGCCAGCGCTGCGTGCCCAGCAAAAACGGTGATTGAAGACGACGAAGTCAAGGATCTTGCGCCAGCTGGTGAACCGTCCTCCTTGTGTCTGACATTTTCGTGTCTGGCTGCTGATCCTGCTGCTTATTCTTGCCTTAGCGCGTGACAATATTATATTTTAGAGTACGAGGAATAACTGGACTTTAACATGTCATGTAATGCGTGTACAAGTGGACCGATGGGCCAGTGGACCAATAAGGCAGTGTACCAATGGGCCAGTGGACCAATGGGCCAGTGCACCAATGGGCCAGTGGTTCATTGCAGTGTCATGTAAAGGAATGCGTAGTTGATTACAGTGGAGGCTTAAGTAGTATGACGAGAGTAGGAAATATGCACGCGTATAAGATAGAGTTGGCTAACTCCAGGTAGGAATAATTGGACGTAGGAGAATTGGGGAGAGGCTTTCGTCTCACAGTGAACATGATATAGAAGAACTTGCTGCTTGGCTAGTAGGTGCATAACGGTAACTAACTAGAATATTGCACGAAGCATCTACCAAAAAAAGGAACACGTGTGGAATGTGTATTCTATTATGGCCGACTTCATTGAGCATGTGTATGCTATTTAACCAGATGATATGGGCTACCGATGATGGCAACAAGAACTTGCGCTGTAGGCATGGGATCGATGGACAACGTTTAGAGAGATTACTATAAAAAGGAAGCGCACGCCTGCAGGAATGTAAGAAAGATCGTACTTGATGGATGTAAAGCACAGCCTCTAAACATTGTCACAGAAGATGAAGCTTGGCTGTGGGCACCTCCTGAAATCTGTTTTATGAGAGAAAGAGAGGACAAAGAAAAGTTTAGTGATTGATAATAAAAGCAGATATTTTGCTCTGCGGTAGATTTCTAAGTAGTCAGCTACTGAGAAACGGGGCAAGGGGGAGTGGGGCAGTGGCATAGCCAGGGGAGGGGAACATCGGGCACGTCCTCCCCCCCCGACATTTCTGGCTTTGTATGCAGCCTGGCCACCCAGCCCCCACTCCACCTCCACTCCTCTCCCCGAGTGGGTGCCCCCACCCACACAACCCCCCAAAAAACTGGCGGGCCACTGGATCGGGACAGAAAGATTGACACGTGCGGCTACTTGGTGACGACGAAGACGGAGGGAAGAGGCTAACTTAAAAGGACACTAAAGCGAAACAACGAATCAGTTCAGCCTAATAAAGCATTGTTTAAGAACCCTCCAGGCAGTCATTTCAAAATAATAGTTTGATTATTAGATGAGAAAAGGAAGATGTAAGTATCAGTATTTGAATATCGCGCCGAAACCCCGACGCGGGTACGTCAGTGTGACGTCAGGGATTGCAAAGTATGTTTTCGCATTTGGGCCGCGTTGGCTGAGTAAAGGTTCCCGAAACTTGCCATGTTTAATATTTAGTTCTTTTAGAACACAATTTAGTCAATCTGTACCACTACGTAATTAAGCAGGCCCTAAAAAATTCCATCAAAATCCATGACGTCACAGCGACCAAGTACGGGAACTTCAAGGAGGTGTCGCCAGCCGCCTTTCGTCCTCGCGCTTTTTCTGGTTTACCAAGCGTCTTATCGTGGTAGGAATGGTGTTTTTGGTGTCATAGAAAGGTTTTTTACCGATGCAGAAGAAATCATTTTTCTCTTTAGTGTCCCTTTAAGAGGAAGCTTCAGCTCGGGCCCAACTATGAGGCCGCCTGTCCAAATATATGGAAAACACAGAAACTCTTTTCCTGAGATAACCACTGGGCCGACGTTAATAAAATTTGTTGCATTTGAGATAAAAATATTAGTTCTAGCCACAGTTGAAGCGAAATTTTTATTTGAGGAATATATTTTTTAAAGAAATTTTCACAAATTGGTATGTTTGAAAAACTAGAAGCAAGAAGTTTACGAATTGGTAGCTCTGCACCAAGAACACATATCACAGTTCTGCAAACTGCATGGGTGTATGATTCGTTTATATCTTACATGAATTTGTTACATTGTTAACTAGAGTTTTGCAAAAGTCGTACTCCCATATTAGTAGTATATTTCTGAGGCATTCATAATTAATCAATTTTGTCTCCTTTAGATCTACTATTACATGCAATCTACTTTACTGTGATATCATTTTTCATTGCAAAGTTACAGTTCTAAACTTGATAGCTTCGTTTTCTCAAGATGTGCGATTTTCGACAATGTTTATAAAACAACTGATTTCACGAATCTGGAATTGGCTAGCAACAGTGACTAGATCTTAACTCTTCCTTTTAAATGCAACAAACCTAATCAAATTTAGTGCAGTTGTCGCCAAGAAAAATGATTTCGGCTTCTCCGAGTATTTAGACAGGAGCCCCCGAGAAGCTTTGATTAGCTCGGAGGCTCCTACCTAAATACACGAATTCTTTTTTATCAGCAACTAATGCACTGACTTTGAGGAAATTCGTTGCATTTAAAAGGAAAAGGGAAAATCCTGTGACTGTACGAAGCAAATTTTTATTCAGGACATTAATTCTTTCTGAAAATTTTGGGAGAATCGCAAAATTTCAGGAAGCTCAACGTTCAAGTTTATAACTGAGCAATGAAAAACGGTATCACAAGTCTGTAAACTGCACGTTACAATACATATAAAGCGAACAAACTTTATGTATTATACTATGCTCTGGATTATACAACTAATTTGAGAGTATACATATAGGGCATTTGCAATACTCTCGTAAATATTCGAACAATCATGTAAGCTGTAAGTTCAATACATGTTTGTCCGTTTTAAATGCTCTGCAGCTTACAGAATTGCCATATCTGTTTTTCTTTATTTGTAAACTTCTTGCTTCAATTATTTGAAGCTTTCTACCTTTCAGTAATTTTTGTAAAAGCTTTCAGGTCTTAAAACTTAAGTTCGCTTGATTGAGTCACTAGTATTTAACTTTATCTCTAAATGCAAAAGATTTAGTTCATACTGGTGCAGCGGTTGTCTCATACAATAATTCCTTCGTCTTACATATTTGAATTGGGAAGTCATAGTCTTCCCCTGGCTAAAGCCTTCTTCTCTTAACGGGAAGGTCTGCTCATAGCCTAGACTCCAGATCTGTACTTGGAAAAATATCGATAGCTACTTTAGTACGGACAAGTCTATATAGGGCCACTGAAACTGGGTATAATCTCACGAAACGGTCCTTCCCGTACATCTACTCTATAAAAACGAAGATGACCAATATTGCACACACAACACGGCCGAACCTGAACGGGGCGTAGTATACCATAGCGAGAAACCGATGGCGGTGACGATGCTGGCACCGGCCGGAGCAACCACAGCTTGTTTCTACTTGAACAGCTAAGTGTTCGCCGGCATGGCTGTGTTTAAGTGGAACTAGGTGCACGGAGAAGCGCCCTTGTGGACTGCCGTAATGCCTTTTCCAGAATGGAGCACGAAAAAAAAAACATTGATGAAGTGTTAGTAAAATAATGTACGCTCAAGCGCTCACGGTCCCAAATATTCTCTCTCTCTCTCTCTCTCTCTCTCTCTCTCTCTCTCAGCCTTTAGTCGCACTTGTCTGATACCATTGGTGAGTGCTAATAGAAAAATTAGATTTTTTTTTCTTTTAAAAAAAATGAAGGGGGTTACCACACCTAAGCTGTACTGGAGCGGTGTCTTGTGATTAACTATGACTTTTGACAATAATGAAAAGCCCCCCGGCTTTTTTTTTATGTTCGAGAGCTGTCACAGGGACTTCTGAACAGCACCTGTGGCATAGCTGTGAATGTGCCGTTTTAGAGACGATGAGAAGTGATTTGTTATACAGCATGACTGTGAGTAGGGCACGTCCGCAGATGGTAACAGTGAAAGCGAAAAAGAAGAATTTTATTTAAACACTCACGGAAATAAAAGCACAGTAACAAGATATACAGAAGGAGGTCCCAAAGCTCAAGATTGTAAGGGTATCTCCTGTCCTAATTAGAAAGAACAACACAAATTAGGTTAGAGCAAACGTAGCAAGGTTGTAAAGTTGTTTACAAATAAATACGCACGACAACAAAGGAACCGAAACATTATATTATAGTATACAGAATTGCGTTTTGAACAAACAAAAAGTAACAAAACAATTCAGGTTAATGCAAATACAGCAAAGAGGTAGAATTGTTAACATGTATTAATGCAAGAAAACAAGTAAACTGAAAACATGGCATAATGCTGTACAGAATTACATCTTGTACTGAATTAAAAACAAAACAAATCAGGATAAGTGAAATGTAGCCAAGCGGTAGAGTTTTAACAAGTACTGACACAAGGGAACAAAGTGGACTCAGATATGGTGAAATGTTAGAGATAAAATGGTTTACACATAATGAAGCAAACAGAACACGTTAAATTACATCATAACATTCACAAGTTAAGTAAATATGAGAATAAATGCTTTTTAAAGCTGCCTATACTAGGATACAGCTTTATGTCCGTTGGGATACAGTTCCAGAAAGACGTCGCTGTGAGCGCAGAAGTGAATTTACCAAAATTAGTTCAGATTTTAGGTAATAAGAAGTTGTTAGCTAATGCAAACCGAGTTTTATTACGATTAGCAAGTTGTTCAGTGTTAAAGATTATTTGGGGAATGTTTGAGTGAAGGGAATTACAGACAAGGATTGCCATGTTTATTTGAAATAGCTTATGAATTGTGAGAATGCGATGCTCTCGCAAAAGAGCAGATGCACTACATCGGGGTGACTGGAAAGTAATAGTGCGGATGGCCTGATTCTGGAAGTGTTGTAAAGGAACGAGATGAGAGCTATATGAGTTGCCCCAAGTCGCAATGCAGTAGGTGAAGTGACTGTGAAGGAATGCATGATAAAGAGAAAGCAAGGTTGGTCGACTAAAATATGGACGTGCTTTTATACGAATCCGGATACCATCCAATTTTTTGCTTTAGATGCGAAATATGGGTAATGTACTTTAAGTTGGAATCGAGGACAACCCCCAAAAAACGGCAATGACTAGAAGGTTTGATGGAATAACCATCGATAGCTATGGTCGAAATATTTATTACTTTCTTTTGAGTGGGGTGGAATAGCATGGGAATGCTGTTTTACTAGGGTTAATTTCTAAAGAGTTACGACGACACTAGCGAATAATATTTTCGAAATCGGTATTGAGCTTAGAAGTTAGGCTATTAATATAGGTGTCAGCAGTTAGAATCGTAGTGTCGTCCGCATAGAGATAAGGTTCGCAATGCGAAAGATTGGCAGTTCGGTCATTAATGTAGATAGTGAGTAGTAATGGGCCTAATATAGACCCCTGTGGAACTCCCCTATGAATTAATTTGAAGATAAAAAGGTTATTAGAAATGCTAACAGCCTGTTGTCTGTAAGTTAAATAATCGTGAACAAAAACCAGCGCCGATCCTATTACGCCGACCGCGTTTAATTTAGTAATTAAAATATTATGAAAAATTGAATCAAACGCTTTGGTGAGGTTAATAAACACTGCTCCAGCATATTTACCTTCGTCAATGTGGTGCTTAATTCGATCAGTGAATGAAAGAAGCGCAAGATTAGTAGAGTCCCCTGCACGAAAGCCAAACTGCGTGGTGCAAAGAATGTCAAATTTTGTTGAATACTTAGACGCTTTTCAAAACATTTCTCTATAATTTTGCTGAACACGGATAATACAGCAATAGGGCGATAGTTAGAAATCAACCCCCTATCACCTTTTTTTAAAGACAGGGACTATGTTGGCTTTCTTAAGTTTAGATAGAAATACACCGCACTTAAATAAAACGTTAATTACATAAGAAAATGGATCAGCAACGATATCAGCAACATATTTTAGGTGCACTGGCTGTATTTCATCAAGACCTGTACTTGTTAGCTTTAGTTGTTGCATGACATTGTATATTTCATCCGGAATGGTAGGATATAAAAAAGTACAGCGTGACACGAATGGAACACGGAGAGGAAAGGGCGAAATAAAGCAAAGGTTACGGTGCTAAACAGACGAGAACAAAGTGAGACGCAAACGACGTATACTGGTGCCAGCCTTTGCGTATTTTGTTATCTCTGCGATGCTGTTTTTGGATTTGAAGCCAACTTTTTATATCGACTAAAAATGCTACTATCAAGTAATTTCCGACGTCTTGTATTCTTAGGATATATGTGCGCTAAGGCATGCAAAGAGGGAACCCTCAGTCAGTGTTGCCCAATCCTCTATCTTACTTGCATTTTGAGAAAAAGTTATAATGATGAGATTTTAGCATTTTTTAGTTTCATCGATTTCTTTCGTTATTTTAATGATTCCGTATCTCTTCTGCGTGAACACATGTGTTCACTGTGCGATTGCGTTTAAATTGAAATCTACTTGCCAGTTAGACTTATAATGATTGATATTGATGAATTTCGACTGTATTGCAATGAATTGATATATTAGCAATGTGTTGTTGTATTCCCATTCCTTACGTAATACTCCCCACCGAGGTGCTTTGCCTTTGACAGATTAAAATGAAATTGATTGACGTTATAAAACAACACTACCGCGTGAAAACTCAGAGATCGAGATTTTGCGCACGCACTGAGCCAAAGCAAGCCTTAGCCCAAACTCGAGCTGAACCGAAAGCTCGAATGCGAGCAGACCTGAGGGCCTGGCTGGGCCCATCTCACTCTCCCCTCTCTAGGGCTTCGTACCGCATGTCGCCCTACACGAGCCACGATCACATACAAAGCTCCGCCCCAGTCCGACCACGCTGTGCAGGGCAATCGCACAACTTATACGAGCGTTTAGTACAAGCGCTGGTTGAAAAGCTGCAAGCACTATTGCGTCCGATGCACAACTGGCTACCGCGTTGTCGGTCTATCACGGCTGCTCGCTTATTGCGAATTGCAGGAGACAAAACGTATCACGTCGAAAGAGAATCTTTAAATGACGGATCCGGCATGTTAAGGGAAGCGGACACAATGACATGGCGCTGGGAATAACTCACTATGGAATTCTCACTCCTCGGAAGATGTCATTGTCTTCAGATAACATAAATTAAGCCTGAATAGAGCTAAGGATATGTACAAACGGGAAGGCACATGGAAAGCGATGCGTTTTGCCGTCGTCTCTACAGCCCAGCGTGTCGTTTCCAATGTGCCTTCACTTTTCTCCGTGTCCTTAACGCTGTTCCCCACCTGAATATGAGTTAAGAACCAGTCGATGCTTTCAAGTTATTAAGCGTAAATTCGGCAGTTTACGAAAGCTAAAGAATCGCAGTATTTTAAAAATATTGCGTACTTTTTCCATAACTTGGGCCCCACGGATGGTGGTATTCCGTTTTTCTGCCTGTGCTAGTATGTTGAAACAAGACTGTGTTTAGCAAAACTTGTCGGTTCATACTTACAAACAGTCTGTTCATACTTAAATCAACAAGCGCAGTGCTATTGATGTAAACACTGTGCCGTGCGATTTCGTTGGCTGCGGTCACAAATTGGTCGGATGTTCAACGTTTGCTCACACGCCTTGGTCTGAGTTCTGAAGCCGAATATACGTGTCATAGAAATGTAATGCCCGTATTTTTTGCCTTTTCAATCTGAGTTCGTTTTGACGTACCTTGCGCTAGGTAATTCGCATAGTTGAGCTGGTTCCGTTGGCAGGATCTTGTGATAGCTCATGCGTCGCTTAGGACCCTGGAAACGAGGCGCACTGTGTAATGCAGGATTTTCAGCTCTCTAGACTATAGTCAAAGCATGCAGTCTTAAAATGAGTAATGTTGAATTACACCCACGTTACGCCCATGAATCTCCCGTATCGCACCAGTAGTCTTCAGCAACAGATCCTGAAAGAAAAGTTAATATTTACTTTCTCGCCGTTGTTTTGTATATCTTTTATGCAATGCGACAAGGAAATTATAAACACAAGTTATGCAATGCAGCGTAGCTTTCATTATTTCATGCTATATAGGTTATTCTCTGGCTGCGTATGTACAAGGTGAAGTACAAACAAACTTCATACACACGAATCATATTTATGACGTGTTCTTGGCTAGACGTCTCGATTTCGGCGTCAGTGCTCCAGTTCAGGAAGAGTGGTCAACGCGTCATATATATATATATATATATATATATATATATATATATATATATATATATATATATATATATATATATATATATATATATCCGCGCATCTTGTCAGCCGCTCTAGTCGGTTTAGTCGGATTTCGGCCGGGATTACGATGCAGTGATCGCGCGTCTTCAAATGGGCGCGCCGACACAGGGTGGTGCAACGCCCGGTAATCCGCCTGAAATAAGTTGCATGGCGTTGCCTTTCTTATGTCCTACTTTGGGCTGCGTGTCGCCCTGCTTACTCAATTATCCGTATGGATTCTGCCGAAATCTACATGGTCGAAGAAGTTTTTCCATTGCAATGCTACAGCAACCGAACAGAGTTCTGCATCATGTGTCGTAACAAAAAGGATTTTGGGAAGAGAGTGCATACATTGGCGAAAGAATGAACAGCGGCAGGCTTCTGTCTCGTGAAGGTCGGAACTTGCGTGGGACAAACAAAAATTGACTCGTTTAGTCGGAGGGCGAACCACTGACAGCGGCAGCGAAGTTTATCGTTGCGCTTAAACTCTTCGTGCAGGTGTTCAACCTCAGGCGGGCGCGACATATTGGCACGACGCAGCACACAGGCCAAGTCCCGCTAGCCAGAGGGAACAGCGCTCTGGCAGCTACCAGGCGTCTCATGCCGCTGGCGTGGTTAATAGGAACACCGCCAACCGCAGCCCGGTGGTGCACGAGATGAGCCTGACGGATGATGCTGGTGAAAAACTTTTTATTGAAAAACAAAAAAGAGCTTGGGTTACAGCGAGACTGGCCAAGTCCCTGGTCCGGGACACCGTTGGCGAAAGCTGCTGCCCGTGATCGTTCAACGAGGGCTCGTTGTTCATCGAGATCCGAGCTGGACAGGGGCCGCCTCCCAGCCCTCCCACGATGCCTGACTTATTATGGCAAGGCTGTTATTTTGCTGATAAGCTCATGCCATATGGTATGTCTTCTGCCACAAAATTTGCACTGCGCTGACAGAATACTCGGGCTCGATGGCGTGAAGCATAGCTGCATTATCATACGACATAGTTTATACAGCCGACGAAGGTGAGACTCTTCTGATTTATTAAGACCCTTAGCGCACCGCGGGAGTGCCTGCCTCGCAAGGTGCAAATTATGTAATACCTGATAATTTTGTTAACGGAGAGGAGGAGCCTAAGTCAGGAAGGGAGGACGTAGAAGGATCAAGGGGAGGAAAAGCTCGGGCGGAAGCATGTGTACGTTCGAATCCGTATCAGCTGCTTCCGTGCAGCTGACATGTCCAAGTCCCGTAAAATCGCCAAACATGGCTCCACATGGTTCAAAAAAGTGTCTGCGGGTCCCTGGTAACTTTCTGGACACAATCAAACTGGTTTTGTGTGGTGCAGATCGATGATCTAGCATTCGGACATCACTTACGCGGAGCCGAAGTGATGATGATGTGTGGTGTTTTATGGCGCAAGGGCCAGGTATGGCCAAAGAGCGCCATGACAAAGGTAATGTTAACGGTGCATTGTGAATGATGCAGGCAATGAATAAGACAATGGATTTCTCATGGTATATGTGACATGGCTGTAAAAAGGCCTAAAATCGGTCGCTGTGGGTGGCGTAAAATATATAGTTGATAAAATAATGACACTGGCTAAGTAGTGCTGTGGGCTATGGTAATGGAGTTTCGTTAAATGCAGGTTGCAATAAAACATAACATTGACACTTTAGCTTCAAGAAAGCCTTTGAGTACAGGGCTGTTATACGTGAGCTAAAAATTGCCTGGCCAAATGATTTCCAGAGTGTTTGTTTCAGCTAAAAACTCTAAAGCTAGTTTCGGATTAAAAAGCGGTTCATTGCTGAGAAAACATTTCGGGTGAAGAGGAATATTTTCCCGATATGCGGAAATGAAATAGTTTTTCCTCTGTGCTTCTATTGCAGGGCATTGAATAAGAACGTGCAGGACTGTGAGATTTTGGCCGCGCTTACTACAAGTGGGAGGATACCCCCCAGTCAAGAGGTAAGAGTGAGTGCCGTAAGTGTGTCCTATTCTTAATCGGCAAAGGAGCACTTTGTTATATCGTGATGTTCTCTCCGATACCTAATATCCCAATTTGGGTTTTATCAAGTGAAGTTTATTTGATATCTTAGCATTCCACTGTTGCTGCCAATGGATTTTGAGCTTGTGACGCAAGTATGCTTTAAGATCTGTGGCTGGGATGGGTATGTTTATGTCCGTGTCACTAAAAGCTACTGAAGTAGCTTTCGTGTCAGGAGCTTCGTTGCCCTTTATGCCACAGTGGCCAGGTACCCAGCATAGGATGATCATTTTTCTAGCACTATAAGCTGAGCATAGCAATGTATACAGTTCATTAAAGACAGTGTTTTTATGTTTACGCACATTCATAAGGGCTCGCACTACACTCAATGAGTCTGTGAACACTATAGCCCTAGTAAGATTCCTTTGCCTGAAGTGCTTCACTGCAGAGAGTATTGCATATGCTTCCGCTGTAAAGATACAGGTATGTGGGTTCAATGCACCGGATATTAAGAATGCTGGTCCTAGTGCTGCGTAAGCAACACCAGAAGAAGACTTAGAGGCATCTGTGTAAAAGTCAGCACAAGAATATTTCTCCTGAAGCTCAAGAAAATGTGACCCTATGTGTGCCTCGGGTGCTCGTTTTGATATTTCTGCAAACGAGACGTCACATTCGATAGACTGCCACTCCCACGGCGGTGGAAGCCGCGTAGTTGCCATTATGACATTCTCTAAAATCGGCGCACCTGTTTCTTCGGACAATGCTTCCAACCGAAGGGACAGAGGAGGTCTAGTGCCTGGGCGGTTACGGAAAAGCCTAGCCGTAGACAGGTCGTAAATAACTGAATGGCATGGATGATGGAAATCTGATTTCGCTTTGAGGGCGTATGAGAGACTTAAATATGTTCTTTGAAGATGTAGGGACCATTCGTTCGATTCAGCATACAGGCTCTGTACGGGGCTAGTCCTGAACGCACAAGTAGCAAGACGGATACCCAAGTGGTGGACGGAATCGAGCATCTTCAAAGCACTAGGCGCCGCAGAGTTATACACAATGGCTCCGCAGTCAAGGCGTGACCGTATAAGTATTTTGTACAAGCTCAAGAGGCATCTTCTGTCACTTCCCCAAGATGTGCGGGACAAGAGCTTCAGTAGATTCCTTGTCCTCAAGCATTTCATTTTCAAATATTTTAAGTGTGGGATAAAAGTTAGTTTGGAGTCCAAAATGAGGCCTAGAAATTTATGTTCATGACTAACAGATAGCCGTTCTCCATTAAGATCAATAACGGGCTCCGGTATTACCGCTCTCTTATTGGAGAAAAGAATGCATGTACTTTTTCCAGGGTTTAGTTTAAAGCCGTTCTCTTCTGCCCACTTAGACAACTTATTCAGGCCAAGCTGCACTTGTCGCTCGAAGATACTAAGATTACATGACTTGTAACCTATTTGGATATCATCCACGTATACGGAATAAAACATTGCACGTGATATGACAGTATGGAGCGAATTCATTTTTACAAGGAATAAAGTACAACTCAGCACTCCACCTTGTGGCACACCTGTTTCCCGAGTAAATAGACGAGATAGAACATTACCAATACGAACATGAAATGTGCGGTTGCACAGATAACTTTGAATCACCTTTAGCAAGTTGCCTCGGATGCCCGTTCCAGCTAGATCACGAAGGATTCCGAAACGCCAAGTAGTATTGTATGCTTTCTCCATGTCTAAAAATACTGATAAGAAAAACTGTTCGTGCACAAAGGCATCCCGGATATTTGTCTCGATACGGACAAGTTGATCTGTTGTGGATCTATGTTCCCTGAAGCCACACTGCAAGGGATCTAGTATCTTGTTACTTTCAAGAAAATGCACCAAGCGACGGTTAGTAATTTTTTTCAAAAAACTTACATAGGCAGCTTGTTAGGGCTATAGGCCTATAGCTGCTGGGCAAAGACGGGTCCTTGCTCTCTTTCAGAATAGGAATTATGACTGCTTGCTTCCAGGCTGACGGGATATAGCTGGCAGAGAATATGGCATTAAAAGGAGAAAGGAGTGTTTTGTGTGCTTCGGGATGTAGGTGTTGAATCATCTCCTAAATTATTCGATCGGTTCCAGGAGCTGATTTATTACAACTATGTAGGGCAGCCTGAAATTCCGCCACACTAAAAAGACGGTTGTAGGATTCATTATTTTTTCCTTTTAGGTCCAGAGGCCGTCTCTGAGCTTGTTGCTGGTATCTAAGAAATGCATCGGAGTAATGCAATGAGCTAGAAATGTTTTTAAAATGTGCCCCTAGAGACTCAGCTTGGTCCTGAAGAGTATTTCCTTGCGTGTTTACTAATGATAGAGGATGAGTTTGCCGACCTTTGATTTTATTCACTCTGTTCCAGGCTTTTCGTTCGTCAGTATAAGAGTTAAAGCTAGAAATATATCTTTGGCAGCTTTCCCTCTGGGCATGGTGCAGCGTTCTTCTGCCCTCAGACTTTATTTTCTTGAAGATTATCAAATTCTCCGTAGTTGGAGAGTCTCGAAGGTTGTTCCAAGCTTTATTTTGATTTCTACGCGCTTTTTTTCAGTCGTAGTTCCACCATGGAACACGTCGCTTACAGGACGATCCATTTGTTACGGGAATACATATTGACGCCGCATCAACTATGAACGCCGTGAAATATGCCACTGCTTCTTCGATAAAAAGATTACAGGTATCATTCCAAGTCAAATGTGTCAGCTCCCTGTATCGTGTCCAGTCGGCACAATGGACTTTCCACCGGGAGACATGTGGAGAGCACTCATCACCTTTTGTTAGTTTTATGACAATAGGGGAAATGATCGCTCCCGTAGGGATTCTTAATCACGTTCCACTCCAGATGCGGCAAGAGTAAACTCGATGCAATGCTTAAATCGATAGATGAAAATGTTTTGTTTGCGACACTGTAAAATGTAGGTTCTTTCCCATTAAGCAAGCAAGCATCTGTAGTGAGGAGGAAGTTTTCAACTAAGCGTCCTCTCATCACAACGACGGCTTCCCCAAAAGGTGTTGTGTGCATTAAAATTGCCAACGACAATGTAGGGTTCGGGCAGTTCATAGATAAAGGTGTGAAATTCTGTTTTTGAAAGTTGGTAGTTCGGGAGAATGTATACAGAGGTAATTGTGATCAGTTTATTAAAAACAGTACCGCACGGACTGCCACTGCCTCTAGAGTTGTTTTAAGCTGTAGTTGCCGGCAAGCAACACCCTTATCTACAATATTTGCCACACCGCAAGACGGGGCAAGAGCGTCGTTGCGGTCTTTTCGATAAACGGCATACTGCCGGAGAAAGTTCGTGCGGGAAGGATTAAGATGAGTTTCTTGGACACACACCTTTGGATTGTATTTATTTAGGAGTTCTTTAATGTCGTCTAGGTTGTGGAGTAAACCCCTAATGTTCCATTGTATTATCTGTGTATCCATAATGTATGTGTTTTGTGCTGTGTGTCTAAGAAATATAGATTAGATTATCTCACGAGACCTTTCCAGGCCCCGTGAAACGAGATCTGTCTATCTCCCGGGCGCGCTCGAGGGAGCTGCGCCGTTCCTTCGGCGTCTGAGACGCCGGATTTGTATTTGTATCCATCACCTCGTCTGAGGCGGTGGATAGTGCCTTCGCAGCGGGCACGTTCGCGGGGGTGGTGGGCCTATCTGCACGCGCAGTGGCCTTGGGTCCAACAGACCCGAGGGTCTGCGGGGAGGCTGGGGTCTGGGGGGAGGGTCTGGGCTGGAGGGTCTGGGGGGAGGGGGGGCTGATGGCGTGACCGCCGTCACACTCCGTGTGACTTCGGCGGCCGCCGAAAGCTGCAGCGCTGCCCCCCGGCGCGCCACATCGGTGTAGGATGGACTAGATTGATTGATGGAGAAGCGTTTGCGCGCCTCTTGGAAAGAAAGGTTCATTTTTACTTTGATTTCCATGATTTGTTTTTCTTTTTTCCAGGATGGGCCAGAACGAGAGTATGCGGGGTGATCCCCTTCACAGTTAGTGCAACGGATGGTGGAATTGCAAGTGTCGGACGAGTGCTCGTTTGATGCACATTTTGCACAAGTGGTACGCCCTCGGCAGCTTTGCGAACCGTGCCCGAACCGCTGACACTTGAAGCATCGGCGTGGGTTAGGAATGTATGGCCTTACCCGCAGTTTGCAGTATGCTGTTTCTATTGAGTCTGGTAAGTTGCTAGTTCCAAAAGTGATGATTGTGTGCCTGGTTGGTATTTCTTTGTCATCACGCCTTATTTTTATCCTTTGTACCTTTGTATCCTTTGTACGACGTTCTGCTCTTGCCATCCTTCTAATAATTCACTTTCGGTAAGTTCGAGAAAGTCATCTTCCGAGATGACAACACGCACTAAGTTCATCGACCTGTCTGGGCCTACAGAAACGGGAATGTCCCCAAATGCTACAAGTTTTGAGAGTTTGTCATATTGTGGCTTGGTCGCGAACTTCGAGTAGAAGATCACCACTTCCCATCTTCGTTACTTTATAACCTGGGTCTATAGCTTCAGTGATAGATTTGGCTACAAGAAATGGTGATATCATTCGGACTGTCTTCGTTTCGTGCTGACTGTGGACAACGTGGTATTTAGGAAAGGACACTTTCGGTTGCATAAAAAAGTTGAATTGTTCATCGGTGCGCCCCCTTTTCAGGGAGCGATGGGGGAAAGCTTCTGCCATAAGAAATTGGAAAATTCGGCGGCGATGGTGGCCACCCGCCACCGAGCCCAACAAGGGGACGCTACAAGATTGGAAGCCTGAAGACGCCAGCCATGCATCGCCGCAATAACCTACTATAACATACCCAAGGTTGGATAATTACACCAGGTTAACCCTTGCCGCCAGGAAATACGGAAGTAAAAGGAGTGAAGAGAAGACAGGAAAGATGCAAAAGCGGGAGAGAAAGACGAAGATTGGAGAGGAGGACAGGAAAAGGCGACTGCCGATTTCCTCCAGGTGGGTCAGCCTGGAGGTGCCGTCTATGTGAAGCCGAGGCCGAAGAGGTGTGTTGCCTCCGCCGGGGGGCCTTAAAGGTCCAAACACCCAGCATCGGCTCAACCCCCAGGATCCCCCTTTCCCCGGACATGGCTAAGCCGCGCACGGCTACACGCGGGAGGGTCCAACCCCCGTGTGCTCGGGTACGTGGTGTCGCAACACACCAAACGCCTGCTTACGCAGACGCCCCTGCGGGGGGAGCCGAAGTGAAGCACTTCCGCTGTCCTTGACGGCTCGCAGCGCCCCGCTGCCCCCGCCCCCCCCCTCAACTGAGATCGGCACTTAACCGGAACTGAATGAAAGCGACGACATATGGTTTGCCGTCATGTGGCGCTTCTTAGCATATTTTTATATTGCGCTTAATTAGTTAAGATCACTTATGCAAAATTTTAATATTCACTTTAGGGTCAGGTGCTATTTCGTTACGTTATGGAGAACATTCCAAAACGACCGATCCAATTATTTTGCGGCAACGTACGTGCTGCGTGGTGACTTTTTTCGGCGTTTAAAGAAAGCCCGCGAGAAGTGAAATAAAACCACGTGACTGCGTTCGTGCGCTGTCGTATTGCAGCGCCCTCGACCATGAGTCGAGTCTATAGCTTATCAGGGACGACGGTGCTTCCTTTCAGTGTGCCACCATCAAAGATTCTGACGCACTGTGATGCAGATGCACATAGAGCCGTGGCCGCTCACTTCGCCACGGTCCGCGCGCACGGTTCTTTCGCACAAAGCGCGGTTGAGACCGCCGCATTAGTGTAGCGCGTGAGCGCAGTCACGTGGTTTCATTTCATTTTTCGCGGGCTTTCTTTAAACATTCGAAAATATCATCACGCAGCATGTACGTTGCCACAAAAAAATGGATCGGTCGTTTTCGAATGTCCTCTACAACGTAACGAAATAGGCCCTAAAGTGTACATTAAAATGTTTGCATAATTGATCTTAGTTCATTAACTAATTAAGTCCAGTATAGAGAGAGAGAGAAATAACGTTTATTTGCACACGCAAAAAGAGCCCCGAGGAGTCAAGAGTCTTCCTGTCTCTTCGGCTTGCTCCTCCCCTTTCAGCTGGCTGAGGCTCCTCGGAGCTCAGCGGTGTCCAGGGCCATGCGGATGACTTCTCTTTGATCATCCTCCTTCGAGCTGGTCATTAAAGTCTCCCAGGATTGTCTATCTCTATCTGGTTTATTGTATCTAGGACATGTCCATATTATGTGGATCATGTCCGCCTTTGCCCCGCAGTGTTTGCAATTCATGTTCTCAATGCTATCGTGCCATCTCTTCAGAATGTAGGGGTTGCAGATCATCCCCGCTTGGAGTTGCCTCCATGTTATCTCTTCTTGCTTACTTAGTTTCTTATGCGCCTCTGGCAGTGTGTTCCTTCCCATTCTATAATAATCGAGAATTTCGCTGTAAGTGTTTGCCTTCTTCTTTTTGTAGGGGCTCCATGGCTGTAGAGGCTGCATTGGTGTACCGGTAAATAAGCTCTCGGGCCAATGCGTGCGCTTTCTCGTTGCCAGGCAAGTCTTCGTGGGCAGGAGTCCATATAAGGTTTACTCATTCTTCTGGAATTGGTCCTTTCTCCAATATGTTGAGCGCCTATTTGGAGATTCTCCCTGCGGTATAATTCCTGATAGCTGTTTTGGAATCTGACACTATGATTTTGACCCCTTTTTGAGTCAAAGCTAGAGCTATGGCCACCTCCTCTGCAACCTCCACTCTGTTTTGCGGGGTACTGCAACTCTGAGTTCTCACCGTTAGCCTGTGTCGTCACTGAGACAAAACCTGGTCTGCTTTCATATTCTGCTGCATCCGTGTAGAACACACCTTGCTTTTTATCTAGTGATTTTTGTAATGCGTTAACCCTTTCTTTCCTCCTGTCCTGGTGGTGACTGGGATGCATATTCTTCGGGAGTGGTGGTATGCGTATCCTGTCTCTGATTTGTGACGGGATGGCTCCCGTATTTCTTGCTTTGTTGTTAGTTTTGTATCCTAGTTTCTCTAGAATTCTCAGACCACCTATGCTTCGCATTACTCTCTGTTGCTGGGAGACTAGTGTGGCTTCGATCAACTCTTCTAGGGTGTTTGAAATACTCATGTTTAGTATCCTCTGCATAGATGTGCATGGTGGCAGGTTTAGGGCTGTTTTAACTCCTTTCCTAATGAGGATTTCTATTTTGTTTTTCTCGGCCCTTGTTAGTTTAAGGTACGGTGTTGCGTATGTGATCTTGCTGATTGCGAAGGACTGTACTATCCTTAATAGGCTAGCCTCCCTCATGCATGCCTTCTTGTTGGTGATTCTTCTGAGGGGTCAACATGTTTGGCTTGCGCTCATTTCAAGCTTTCTAATCGTTTCCTGTATTTCTTTCATTGTCCTGAATGTGCATGCCTAGCACTCGTATAGCTTTTACGTTTGGAATCGCGTCCCCATTAACTGTGAGTTTTATCCCGTGGTTAGGGATTTTCTTTCGCATTTTCTGTGGACTGATGAAGAGAGCCTCAGACTTCGTAGCTGAACATTTAAGTCCGGCTTTTTCTAAGGGCTCTTCAATTATATTGATGGCCTTTTGCTGCGTTTCTTTTATGTGGGCGTCACTGCCTCTATTTATCCATAGCGTGATGTCGTCCGCATAGATCGTATGTTCTAGACCTTGTAAGTCCCTAAATTTGTGTAGGAGTCCCATCATTACTATCTTAAAGAGAGCCGGTGAGAGCACAGAGCCCTGCGGTGTCCCCTTATTGCTGAGCTCTATCTCCTTCTCCTCGTTGCCCCCTAGACTGAGCGTTACTGTTCTGTCAGTCCTTTATATACTCGTACGTACGTCTACCTAAGTTTAGGCTATTCAATTTTTCTAAGATTGCCTGGTGGTCTACGTTGTCAAATGCTTTGGCCACGTCTAAGCCAACGATGGCTTTCGTGTCCTTCGTTTGGTGGTCGATGATTTGCTCTTCAAGCTGTAGCATGACATCGCAGGCAGATAGGTGTGCTCTGAAGCCTATCATTGTGTCAGGGTACATGTCTTGGTCTTCCAAGTATCTGCTGATTCTAGGTTGTATCACGTGTTCCATTAGTTTCCCGACGCATGAGGTGAGCGATATTGTTCTGAGGTTTTCGAGACTGAGCTTGTTCCCCGGTTTTGGAATTAGGACTAATTTAACCTCCTTCCATTCTTTGGCCACTTTACCCTTCTTCCAACACTCTTGCATAAAATTCGTGAGGTTTACTATTGACTTGTCTTCTAGGTTCCTCAACATCCGATTGCTGATTCTGTCCGGTCCTGCAGCTGTTTTCGTTCTGAGTCGATTCAACTCGGCCCTGACTTCTACCGTGACGGGGCTGTCCAAGAGGGGGTTCTCTTCGCCTTTCTAGTCCGGCAGTGTTTGTTGCGGACCGCATTAAGATATCTATTCTTAACTTCAGCGAACAATTGTCTATTACTACCTTCATATTTATACACTAGTTTCTGCATGTTTCTACGCGTCTCTGATTTGCTGCTTTGGGGATCTAGTAGGTGCCTCAATAGTTGCCATGCATTTGGTTTAACAATTTTGTGATTCATCTGTTCGCATATGCTATTCCAATTTCGTTTCGTGAGTTCGAGTGCGTATTCTTCAATCTCTCCTTTCAGGTGCGCTAATGCCCTTCTAATGTTTCTATTGCTTCTATTCTCTTTCAATTTTTGCTCTAGCTGCCTCTTTTTCCTCCATAATCCGACCATTTTCCGGTCTACTACCTCTCGCGTGTCCTTGCCTCCGCCTTCCCGGTGGCCTCTTCAACCGCTTCCAAGAGGGCTTTGCTCCAACTGCTTACATCCTTGAGCTCCTCTTTTTCGGCACATTTCTGCCTAAAGAGGTTCCAATTTACCGCTTCGATCTGCTTGGGTTTGGGAGTTGGTATGCCGTGTTCTGCCACCGTCTCTATTATTCTGTGGTCGCTCCCCAAGTCCTCTCCCGTGTTACACCATCGTGCGGTTATGTGTCCCCCTATGAGAGTAAGGTCCGGTGTGGTGTCCCTGGAAACACTATTTCCCTTTCTCGTCGGAATCTGAGGATCAGTTAGTAGAGTTAGTTCATGCTTGGAGATAGCATCCCATAATTCTCTGCCTTCTTGTTGCGAGGTTTTGTACCCCCAAGCCGTGTGTTGCGCGTTAAAGTGTCCGACTATGACTATGGGGCTGTTCCCTGCAATGTTTTTGGACCTTTCGATGAGCTGATCGAAGCCACAATTCTTTTTTTGCTTAGGAGAGCTGTATACGTTGAGAACGTATAGGCTCCTATCTTTTCCTCGGTACTAGTTCAATTAGGACGTGATCAATCTTATTTGTGTCAGTCTCGTGTAGGACTGCTGCTAAGTTTCTTTTAACTAAAATAGCTGTCTGCCGATTCTCTCCTTGCCCAGTGTAGGCTGCGTAGCCGGCCAATTTTGCATTTTTCCCACACTCTTGCAACGCAATGACATCTGGTTTATCGATGTTAGTTAGGAAAGTTTGTAGGACTGCTCTCTTTTTCAGGAAGCCCCTACAATTCCACTGCCAGATCGTGTTATTTTGCCAATGCATTTTGAATGTTAATTAATTGTGTTCTAAACCAATCGAATTCCGCTTTTAAAGCGAAGTCGCGTTTCTCAAATTCTGCTTTGAGGGCGATGTCGCGCTTTTCAAATTCCGCTCGAGTTTGTTCCACGAATTGCATCATAGCTCCGTTTATCAGGGTAATATCCTGAGTAACTTTGTCCATCTTGCTGTCTGAGTCTGTCTCTCCCGTTCTCTTCTTCTTGAGCGGGGGCCGATCTGTTTTTGGTTCTTTGTCCCCAGTTTAGTATAAAATATTTCCTAAGGAGCACCGCATGACGGCAAACCATATGTCATTGGTTTTATCCAGCTGCGGTTAACCGCTTTTTTTTAAATCCTTGGTTCATGTTACGTGAAACACCCTGTGTTGTGTGCGTGCGTACAGCGCGCATGTCAGCGTCGCAAGGCAGACCGTTGCTCTAGGCTCCGCCACCGAGGCGATTGAGCCTAGCGTTGACGGTGCGTCCACTTCGCATCCTCGTTTCTGCAGTCAAATGCGATCCGCATCTCTGAAGAGCCTCTAAAATAGCGCGCGCGAGCCGCGCATCGCATGATGCAACCACATCCGTAGAATGCAACCACAATAAAATTGGGCAGCTTCGCTGAAAGGGCGAAGCACTGACAGCGATAGCAAGCCTTGGCGGTGATATCCGAGAATCTTCGGATGGTGCATGGTACGATAGGAGGGGGGCGATATGTTGGCGCGACGAAACACGCGAGGAAGCCTCTCCTGCGCACTGTAAACAGCGCCCTGGCAGCTGACAGGCGTCCCACAACGCTGACATGATGAAGAATACCCACAGCGGCCGCTGCAGGCTAGCTTTACTACAACCTCCTACAACAAAGGACCCTGCTACAGCGTTGTTGCGGGCAGTAGGCGTTGCACCTCGTTTTGTCTAGACACTGTACCTCGGTGATGCACGAGATGAGACCAAAGAAAAACCGACGGCGTTTGTAGAACTCACTCTATGTACCCCTCAGACCACGGTGCGCACCAAGCTGCGCAGCAGGAACATTTCTGGTTGCGAGCGCCACACTCATGCGAGCAGTGCAACGCTGCCCTGTCGCCCCTGGCTCGGCTACAGAGCCGATTGGGCAGAACGTGACGGTGCACTCACGTGACTTTCTCGCTTTTGCATCCAAACGCACCACCCCGTCTTCAGAGACCAGCCTATAATCCTCCACTTCCAAGCCGCACATCGTCCGTGACACCGCAGTGGCGGCGGCGACGACGAGAAAATGCCTCAAGCATCCGGAAATTGCTATCCTAATTAAATGAACAAGACTTCTTCTCTACTACCTGCTGAAAACAAAATATAATTGAGAGTAACGCCTGTCCTTTGTTTTCGTCGTCCTATAGGGCTCGTATAGACTGCTATTTATGATGTCGCCGGTATGACCCACCTAGTCCAGTAATGAACATTATTAAGCCAGAATACCTCATACACGCAGAAGATCACTTGGACACAACACAAATACGACGGTTCTGGGATCGGCAATAAAATTATAGCCTGTGTTTGTTTCATTACGTGGCATCATTTGGGTCTTTTGACAATACCATTTAATGATGATTTCCTTATTAGTGTGTGCATTCGCATTCGGTTTCAGCTAACATGCGCTGCTGCTAGGGAGCTGTATGTTGACCTTGCTCTTTCACTCTTGATGTAATGGAGGTCACCGTATAATGCACACCATCCGACAAGTCGTACCGCAGCTTCTCATATAGCAGACGCCACTCAAATAGAATCACCATTCACACTTACCTGAGCACCTTGGCTTTAATGTGTCCTTATTCATTCGAAGTGCCGTGAATGCATCTGGTGGATACTGAAACTCGCGCTCGCAAGTTCAAGAGGGGTGTCACATTTTGTTAGAACAATTTACGAAGAAAAAACGAACCGCACACAGATGTGATGTAAAAACACAAACGAATTTTGGATTTCTTCTTTCACTTCTTTAGTGCATACAAGAAGGCGTACAAATTTTGTTTAAGTCCCGCCAATAAACTGTCATCTACACGTCCCATCTCCAGCAAAACTTCCATCGCATAGCGCACTGAAAATAACTAGTTTAGGGGTGAATAATTTAAAACCTTTATTGGGAGTTAGGAGCGTGAGACTGCGGTCTGTTTAGAAAAAGAAAGCGAGGAAAACGTGTCAGACAGGCATGAAATCCATGTAGACTTCTTGCAACGCACATTCCTTGTTAAATTAAAATGTTTAGACATTTTATATTTTCCAAATTCCATCCGATTCTTGACAAATCAGCGATAGTGCCAAGGGTATGTATATTATTTAGCCTAAAATCCAACCAAACATGTGTTAACTTGCAGAATCGCAACCCGGTATTGAGTTTCTAACCAAACACTTCTCTTTACGAAAATCAGAAAGGTTTAGCCTTCCGCTACCGCTTTACTGTTTACAGATGCCGGTTCCGCCACCTGCCAGTTTCACACGTATTGCAGATCGAGTGTACTAGTATATAGATGGGACAACGTCTCGCATGCGAAGGGCGGTTCGCCTGGAAATGGGAGAACCGTAGCAGTGTGCTAAAGCGTGTATTACGTCAGCGTAGTCTGCCTTTTCATAAATCTTTTGTTACCGGTCTACCATTGCGGTTTCCGCGCCTCGGATGGAACGCGGAATACTGGCACCTCGCAGAAAGAAAGAGAGAGCATCAACTTTATACAGAACAGCACGTATGCGAAGCGAGCGCTGGTAGCCAAAGACATTAAGCTCATCATAGTCAGCTCCTCTGCTCTGCAGTGGGCTGTCCCCTCGGTCCAGTACAGCGGCCTTACCTGCCCTTCTCGCTCGGTCGATCCGTTCGAGCTGGTCCATCGAGTCGGAGCTTGACGGCGCTGCCGTACTGGTGGCATGTGTTATGGATGTAAGCTCTTGTGTAGTTGCGTATGCCATTACTATGTGGTAGGGCGTTGCGCAATCATTGCAGCGATGGTATTCAAAACAGTGTAGCGCTGGATGTGTAGCTTGATATAGACTCAAATGTTGGATGTGTATTTGTGTGTATTTGCCGCCATACTAAGACTTCCTCTCGTGTGAGAGGGTTGAGAGGTGGTTATAGTGCCCTTCGTGATAGGCGGTAATGTTGTAGGATGTGTTTGTAGATTGACTGTATCAGCTATGGATGAAGTCTGCCCAAGATCATCATCAGCAGCAGCAGCAGCAGCAGCCTGGCTACGCCCACTGCAGGGCAAAGGCATCTCCCATACTTTTCCAACTACCCCGGTCATGTGCTAATTGTGGCCATGTTGTCCCTGAAAACTTGATTTGATTTTTTATTTGATTTATTGATTTCCACTTACACACACACACACATACAGAGGAGTGGTAAATGGAAGTGGATAAGGGAAAAAAGCCGCACACACACGGTTTGAGGTAACCTCACCCCCTTAGGTACAATATGGCTGCATGGGGTAACACATCAAGCGCCATATGAATCATATTTATATGGTGGCCATAAAACATTGCAGTTATACAATATGTGAAAAACAATGAAGTAGTTCCACAAGTAATAACAATGCAAAACACAATGTGGCATTGAAATAGTTAAATGATATGCACTTGGTAACATAGACAAAAAAAGAACATAACATAACATTATTAATCATTCACAAACGCGCTCTAAATAGGTGAAAGCAATATAGTTTTAAATTCTGACAGCGATAAATCCTGTAAATTGTAGCCTGCTCTATCATATGAATTTAGTAATCTTGGAAGGTTGTTACACAGCGTTTGACAACCGTAGTTAGTTCTAGAGCGCGGAACCTTCCATACTTCAGGTGTACGAGTTGAATAATGGTATGAATTGACGGATAGTGTTGCAAGTTCTACAAGTATTGTTACGTTTGGTACGAAAGTAATATTCACGTAATAGTCTGCAGTTATAGATGTTATGGGATGTAGCAATGTTGTATTTCTCAAACAGGTTTTCAGCATGGATGGCATACGATACATTAGCGATTACATGTATTATTTTCTTCTGCATACGAAATAATTTACTCAAGTTACACTGAGTCGATCGTGGTGCCCCTTACAAGATGCCCATAATGTATGCGAGACACAAATAAAGCATTATAAATTAATAATTTTACAGAGACAGGCAAAGTATATCTGTAGTGATTTAAAACACCTGTTATGCGGTTAAGTGTTCGTAGTAAAAAGCTTACATGGTCATCCCATTGCAGACTACTTGTGAAGTGTACCCATTCTCAATCTCATCCACCCACCTAACTTTCTGCTGCCCCTTGCTACGCTTCCCTTCTCTTGGAATCCAGTCCGTAACCCTGAATGACTATCGATTATCTTCCTTCCTCATTACATGTCCTGCCCATGCCCCCATTTCTTTTTCTTGATTTCAACTAAGATGTCATTAACTCGCGTTTGTTCCCTCAAGCCTCACTGTCCAGGATACCTTGCACTAATTTCATGTTTTGTGATCCCTCAACCTTGTTGATGTTGTTCCTAAAATTCTTTCGAACATCCCAAATACACAACAAGCCTTTTTCAGGAGAACCCGTCACTGTGGCCCATGCATCTTCATAAGCTTTTGCATCATCTGTCTTGAAACCTTTTGTTTTCTGTGCCTACCAATTTTAGCCTTGATGGCTTCAAAACACCAAGCCACTATGGTTATCGATATTCTTTTAGAAAGTAGGCAAGCACATGGAGTTACATGACCCTCATTGCTGATTACCATGAGTCTTGTGAGTTGAAGAAAACACTTATTTGTACCGTGAGTTAAACCAATGTACACTCCAGTACAGCCTCTTTCTATTAAAGTTTCTCGTAGGGCTTTCTTCATTAAGGCCATCTCAAATTGTGAGGTCAATCTTCATTCAGGGTACTTTCATCTGCATAGAGAACAGGGAAATCTGAGCTTTCTTTGAAGTCTCTTATCCATATCTTGAGACTTATCGGGCCATTTTTGTCCGTCTGCTCTTTGTTGTGAATGTTAAATTTCGTCTAGATGTTTCTTATTCCTTTCGATGTTAGAAGAGACCTTAGATCCTGGGTGTTACTGAGTGATGAACGTATGTCACTAAGTATGGCTTTGGAGGTACAACCATTTGTAGCTTGTTCGCAGTGGCATGCTGGTCAGCAAATGACAGGGGCTGACGGAAGACATCATTTTTCTGTCCATAGTGATCTGCCTGGTAGACGACTGTGTCTTCATCGCCTTTTGTGGTTACGGTCATAGTTGAAAATCAGGGCCCATTGCATTTCACACTACGCTTTTAGTCTGGCGTTCACCTCTCTTTCTTATCTAGTATGAAGCAGAGCGGTGACATACAAGGTACCTTCTACTCATTATATGCTCCACACGCTTCACCCCACTTCATTAAACATAGTGGGATGTCTGTGTGGCCTCCTCTTAATCCTTGCACTCTTCAAACTCTGCACACACAAGACAAGACACCTTCAGTCATGAACACCTTATTTGCCACATGAAAGAAATGGCAGTAATAGTAATAATAATAAATAATAATAATAATAATAATAATAATAATAATAATAATAATTTCGCAGTTTTGCTCGAAAGGCAAAGCACCGATTGCAATAGCAAATTAGTAGATAGCTGTACGAAGGATAGCAGTTTTATCAGCCATGTAAACATTCGCTCACTAACTAAATTAACAATGATGGAACACGTAAGCGTGACTCAACGAGGTCGTAGAAAGAAACAGACACACAGAGGCAGCGCTGTTTTGCGTGTCTGCTTCTTTCTACGTCCTTGTTTAGTCGCGTTTACACATTCTATCATGGATTCAAACCAACTAGCCCGTCAACGTGTTTTAACTAAATTAACCAGCACGGTGTCACGCGCGCACAGGGAGACATGAACAGACATCGCTCGATGACAATGGAAGCTGTCTGTGAAAACGCCGGAGTTAGGAATCGCGACAGCAGCCACGTGCCAATTGACCTCCGTGCATATGTCGCTTCAACGCGTACGAAACGTCGAAAGCACAGCTCATACGAAGCTACGGGCAGTACACACACTCTGCAAACATCGCAGATCACTTCCAAGGTGAGGCCCGCGCGGGCGCGCACTTTTGCCACGTCTCAGATCGATTTCAAGACACGAGCGCCGGCAACGCGTCCCTACTGCGTCTGCCAAAGGCGTCTACTACGGCGTCCGCGATTCGCGTGGCCAACGCCGTAGTTGACGCCGCGATTGTATCCAGTCCACTCTGTGTGGGGCGGCAGGCCAGGAGGACAACGAAGCACCGTAGCAAGCGTCGGAGAACAACGCCCCTCCTCCCTCGCCTCACCCTCCTGCCTCGCACGCCACAGGAGTGGGCACGCCTCCGAGCCGCATTCCTCACTCGCGCACGCGAGATTGAACCGCATTCGCCGGCTCAACCTCACACGCTTTCACTCATACGGAACCTCACGGCGACGGCAGAAATCTGCCTGTAGTGTCCATATAATTGCTATCGCAATAATAATAATAATAATAATAACATTATTACGAGAAGACAATTTTAGCGGGTCGGACAAAATGAACAAGTATTTCAGTTATAATGCGAACACCCATTGTGGAATCCTGGAGGCTGCCTTAAAAGGGAACATATGGGGATGCATAGTGCAACAGCCTTGCGCACATGTGCACGCGTACGTGCCCACGCTGAGGCGGATTGCTTCGTAAGGATAAAAAATTGCCAGGCTTAGCTTTGTTGAGTCAAGAATGCGTTGCATATTGCGTGGTCAGGTGGTGGCTGCGGCCGCGCGCGACCGCGCCAATTGGGGCCCAGCTTTTCCTCCGTGACGTCACGCGCCGGCGCAGCGCCCCTAGTGGGAGGAGCGGGAGTCAGGTGGTGTCTGCGGCCGCGCACGACCGCGCGAGTTGGGGCCTAGCTTTTCCTCCGGCTGTCGTGACGTCACGTCACGTGGTTGCGCTAAAGGTCAATGGTGGCTGCCCGGTCGCGCCCAAGGGCTGAACTGAGTGATTGCAATATGCAACGCATAAAAAGTTCCACATAAAAAGGAATGACGATTCGCGCGTGCCGGGACAGCCGCGCTTAAACAGGTTCGTTGCCCACTACCCAGACGTGCACGACACAGGATTGGACCGTGAAGCCTATAAAGTCCGAGCATTAATTTTCTTAAATGAGGGCCTGTACTTGTAGGACTGATTTCACAGAAAAGAGACAAGATGTTTTCTACCCTTGTGCTGCCATTACTTTGCTGCAATAAATCGCCCGCTCGCGTAAAGTGCTCAACCGGCTTCACTGCAATGCAGTTAAGTTATGCGGTAAAGCACATGTAATGTATTTCGGTGAAGCTTGATGAGAGTGGGAAGGAGCATGGTCACAGGACATATTCGTGTTCCGGAATTGTAGTACACGCGCGTACGCGCCGTCTCCAGTCACAGTACAAGCACCGATACGCCTAATAAGTGTACTGGCAGGACTTCAGAGCTGTTTCGGGCGTAGATGTAGCGATATGATTTCTTGTTTTAAACACCAGGCGAGCCCTGTTATACAAGACCATACCGGGTTTAAGGGTGTCTTTTTTTTCTAATTATACACTTATCGCGCACTTGTTTCAGTATTCTGGGCTCTTACACCTAGAATAATTTCAAAGCCATTTCACGGAGGCAATCCCGTATGCAGACTTTCGCAGGCGTCACCATCACCATTCGCTTCTTTCCTTATCTTTTCTTTTTCTTTTCACGGCCCCTTTCGGGACCACCCACGTGATGCATCCGCAGGCTTTATGCCATGATCTCCGACCATAATTCCAAGGGGCCCTTAGCTTCCCAAAAAAGGAGCTTACATTCTCGTAGCCACGTCAGAAACAGCTCTAAAGGGCTGCGATAACAGTCATTAGAGGTATGGGTGTTCGTACTGCGTCTTGAAACTAAGCACGCACGTATAATCAGGGAACCCGTTTTAGGTCCCGTTACGGATACCGGGCGCGCAAGGTAGGCGAAACAAGGGGTTAAATCATTACAGCCACGTCAGAAACACCTCTGAATGCTTGTTGATTCAGTCAATAGACGTTTATATGCTCGTATTCTCAACGGAGACGGCGCGTACATGCGGGTATATTTAAGGAACACGTGCTTTATGCACCGTGACAGTGACCCCTTTCTTCACGCGGTATGCTTCGATAACATAGCTTTGTTGCGGCTAAGCTGACTTACATAACGTGCACAGGAGGCAGTGTAGTCGTGACTGATAACATATCTGTAAAACGTGGCAAAAGCTTTGCAAAAGGTGACCATGGCTGCTGCCTTCCTGCAGCTGCTATGCTCCGAACGATATCATCGCACCTTTGACGTTATTGAACTGTAGGGTGATGAGCCTCGGAACGAACTCGTTATTTTTCAGGTGGTGCCCCATAGAATCTCCGCGATAAGCAAATAGGTTAGGCTCAACGCAACGGCCGAATTCAAAATCTGTCGGTGCACTTTTAACAAAAGAATTTTACAGTTCACCATGCTTTGTCCTCAAGTTCCTGATTTGAGCTGACTTTGACTGATATGTACAGATTGGACAGCGGACATGGGCAGTGCCCAAGTAGTTATACCAGCGCATCGAGAATGCCGAAAGCCGAAAGCAAAGCGAGAAAGTACAACAGGTGCGGACGCTTCTCTGGCCCGCAGAAGAGGATGCCTACAAACCCGTCACCCGTCGTCTGACAGCAACTCCTGCCATCACGCCGCAGTTGTCGTCACATGGATAAGGTTAAGTTCCACGTGGCGTGAGCCGCCCATGTGCAAGCAGTTATACGGTGTATCATTTAGTGTGCCGTTTGCTTGCGAGTGCACGAGCCCTAGTAATGTGCGGGTTCCAGAAACGGGAAGTAAATGCTTCGTTTACCTGCTTGGTATGTGTGTATTATGCGTGTATTCTTTTGTTTTCCTCGAAGTGATGCCACGACGTAAAGCCGATGTCACTAATTGCGCGCTCTTCTCTCATTCGAAGTCCTGAGTGTCAAAGTAGTGTTTTTCGGGGAGCATTTGTGCGTTTCATTTTTAGAGCGCAGCTCTTAGGCACACGTTCGTTACGCGTCGGCGTCTTCCCTCGGCCTAACCAAGCGAACGAGCACAGCGAGTGATGAAAGAGCGAAAGCGGAGCGTAGCGGGCGATGAAAGACGGCGATAGTGAAGAGAGCGCGAGGAAGAAAGCGGATGGGGAGAATGCAGTGGAACCATGAGGCGGAAAGTGGAGCAGGAGGGTATGGCGAAAGCGTCAGAAGAAAGGCGTGGTGCCGCGCAAGATGCGCTCTACGACGACGATCGCTACGAGATGGCGCCAGAGTAGCGCGACGTCATCTTTTCACTGATGTCATGCGGCGAGTGCGCCCACCGATGCGATATATGGAAACAAAGCGCTGCATGAGCGGAGGTCTGTCTGCGGCGGCTCCTGTGAATCGCGCCCACGCGTCATCAACGTACTGCCTCTCGCGATCTCCCGTTTTAGCGAGTTAGTCGCGCCACACTTCGCTCCGTTTGCAAAGTGCCGCACGAGACAGATTTTCCACGCCAGCAAATACATCGCGAAATGAAAACACGTACAGACTGCGCTCAAATGTCGCATTACGGGTATCGTAATAGTAGGCGAATTTCCTTTATTTACTTTTTTCTGTCTTTCTCACCCCAGTTTTGGAGGTGTTGGACGAGCACGAGTCAGTACATTCTTTCAAAGAAACGCGTCGTGGGCGTCGTGTGGCTGATTGTGGCTTATAATTATTGCGGCCAGTCTCCAAGCCGTGCTTCCACCTGCTACAGGCCGCCTGGTCTACTTTCAATGTTTACGTGCAGAAACGTATGTAGAGCCAGCTAGATTGCATCCCCCCCTCTTTCTTTGTAATCGGTAGGCTCGTCTGTCTACTAGAATTCTTAAGGAGAGTGTTGCAGGAGGCACTGAACTTCCAGGTTTTGGGCTAGTCGCAAATTTAAAGGTCCATTTGCGCACAAATTAATACACGTAGGGTGCAATTCTCTCATGCAAAACGCTTCCACAATACAGAAGTACCTGTTGGTGGACTAGCCTGTTCATATTGCTCAGTAGACCATAAAAAAAATATGGTCACTTAACGCAAACAAAACAGCACGGAAGGGGACAAGGAGTCCCTTGTCCCCTTCCATCGTTCCTTCTTTGCGTTAAGCGACCATAATTTTTCGGGGTCTACTGAGCTTCCACAATAACACAGTTTCAATTTATTATTCACTTTCTCGTCCGAATAAGGTGCAAGCTGAAGTCCTGCGCCCGCGTTCATCTGCTGCGTGTTACCGTCTCCCTGCGTGCACACACATTGAAATCAGCTGCGCAAGGTTGCGAGAACAAAGTCGCCCACGCATGCACTCGCGGCTGCGCGCAAGGGCGGGAGGCTCGGGCGGCACGCAGTCACGTGACATGACTGGGGACATCTCCGCCACGCAAATGTATAGGGGACTGCTCATGACGTGATCAAGCGTCATTGCAGAAATTAATGATAAGTGAACACACTTTGGAAACTCACCGGTTACAATTCGTAAATGGCAATACGTTAGGTAATTAATTAAGAAGCTAATTAGAGATTTTAATTAGTTGAATATGCCATTTGATTTCTCGTGCAAGTAACGTCCTCCTCTATGAATAATCCAGCGCAATGACTAGAATTATGTCTTTCGCAACAGGCGATGTTTAAAAACTCTCGAAAACTTCAATTCCCCAGATAAATTCCCCATATATATATATCAGACAGAGAGAAAAAGCGTTTGTTATGCACTTGCTGCTAATATTAACAGCGGAGCTGTTCTAAGTCGAGCGTTCACCGTCCGTTGTCACGCAGGGGGACAGAGGGCAGAGCGCGCGCCTGGGGAGGGGGGAAGAGAGGGGTATAGGAGCAGGTGTTTATCCGGCGCGCGCCCTTTCGCCCCATGGATACCGCTCGGGCACGAGCGGGAGCTCGCACCAGAGCGGCAGCGCTGACGTCGCGCAAATCCCGAGCTTTGCGAGCTAGAAGCGCAAGCAAAGCGCCAGCGGAGGGAAGCCGCTACCACCGAGGATCGTGAACGGGAAGCGCAAGCCAAGCGCCCGTAGACGCAAACCAACCCCCTCCCCCCCCCCCTTCAAGAGAAGGCAACTGTTGTAAATCGCACCGCTGGCGCGAGTTGTTGTGGTCGCGCCGGTGGCACGAGTTGTTGGGAACTCGGCGCTGACGCCCGTTGTTGCATCTGGGTCGCAAGCCCCAAGGGTAGCGTTGGCCTGGCGGCCTGGGGTACAACTGGAAGCATCCGAAGGTCCCGGCAAAGCATGAGTCGACTGGTAACAACAAAACAACTTTATTCTAACATCGCAAAGAGTTGGCGGTCAGGTTGACTGAAGTAGAGAGACGGGAGAGCACGTTACTCAACAGAAGAAATCGGAGCCCTCCTTTGGCGTCCGGGGGCAGCTGCTTTTATACTCTCGCAGTTGAGGGCAAGAAGGAACCCCTCTATAGACGAGCACGCGACGGTGCCGCTCGGGCACAATGGGATAAGGTGGCGCAGCGTCGTGTCGGCGCCACTCGGACCCCCCTTGCTTCACAGTTGTTGGGAGCTCCTCTCCCCGGCTGCCGCGCTTCGACAAGCGTGGGCACAATGGGAAGAGAAGGAGGAGCAGCCGTCGTGTCGGCGCCGCTCGGACCCCCTTGCTTCACAGTTGTTGGGAGCTCCTCTCCCCGGCTGCCGCGCTTCGACAAGGGTGGGCACAATGGGAAGAGAAGGAGGAGCAGCCGTCGTGTCGGCGCCGCTCGGACCCCCTTGCTTCACAGTTGTTGGGAGCTCTTCTCCCCGGCTGCCGCGCCTCGACAAGCGTGGGCACCAATATGCACATACACTCACACACGCACATGAAGACACGTGGCATCGGAACATGCCTGGACGCGCTTGGCAGGGAGGCGTAGCGGCGGCGCCGAACGGGCCAAAATGTCTGCCGCTTTGAACGAAGCCCTGGCGTCTGTTGTATCCTCGCCGGCTTTACCGCGCGTCGTAGGCGAAACGTAACAGACCGCCCCGCCGGGGGAAGGAGATCCCGATGGACAGGGGACTGCATCCGCTGTCCGGAGGGATGTCGCTCGATGATGCTCATAACCGAAGTCGGGCGTCCCTCGACGTTTCTTGAGCGCAGCGCACAGAGAAGGCCTCGTTCTCTCGTTCAGGTTCGCACGGGACACTGCAAAGTGACTTCGGGAGAGTTCACATTTTTGTTCTCGTTCCCGGCAAGCGTTAGAACTACGCTGAAACTCAACCGCTCAGTCAGCAAGCACGGCACAACCCTCACTAAGCCCTGCCAGGCTCTTTCCCCTTTTATACCACTGCCTAGTTCCTTACAGTAGTCTAGCAGCACTCAGAACGCGTCCACAAATTGGAAAATTGCACTAGAAAGCATATCATCACTTTGAAACACTAAACAAAAGCAATATGTTAAAAAATCCTGCCTCAGGAAGAAAAACATCAGTAACAAACAATTTTGAGGCTGATTCCTACGTTAGGGGCTTCGACTTAAGCCATCGGCGTTACCGTTGAGACTCCCCTTTTTGTAACGCACCTCAAAGGAATATTGTTGCAAAGCGAGGCTCCAGCGCAGGAGGCGGCCATTTTTGGGAGAGATGGTCTGCAGCCATTGGAGAGGGCAGTGATCCGTCTCAATGATAAACCTCGAGCCGGCTAGATAGCATGACAATTTCTGAACGGCCCACACGAGACACGCACACTCTTTCTCGGTGGCGCTGTACGCCTGCTCACGACTGGTCAGCTTACGACTAGCATACAGGACGGGGTGTTCTACTTCTCCATTTTCCCGTTGGCACAGTACAACGCCCATGCCTCGCTCACTAGCATCGCACTGAACTACGAACCCTTTTGTATAGTATGGCGATCGTAGCACAGGCTGGCTTGTTAAGGCGCTCTTTAGGGCGCTAAAAGCTCTTTCCTTTGTCTCGTCCCAGACGACTGTTTGGGGCTCTGTCTTTCTTAGAGCATCCGTCAGGGGAGCCGCGATATCAGAGTACCTGGGGATGTACCTCTGATAGTAGCCGGCGACACCTAAGAACGACCGAATATCGGTCTTCGTGCGCGGTTGCGGGAAGTCTCGCACAGCGGCCACCTTTATTTCAGAGGGGCGGCGACGACCCTGACCAATCACGTGACCGAGGTAGACAACATCGGCCTGTGCTAACTGGCACTTAGGAGCCTTGACTGTCAAGCCCGCTTCGCGCAGGCGGGTTAGCACTGCCCGCAAGTGTGCCATATGCTCAGACCAGGATGCGGAGAATATCGCTACGTCGTCTAGATACGGTAAAGCGAATTCTTGCTGTCCCCGCAACACTTTATCCATGAGGCTTGAAAAACAGTATGGCGCGTTCTTCAAACCAAAACTCAACACTTTAGGACGGAATGTTCCCATTGGTGAAATGAACGCCGCATACCTACTAGCCTCTTCTGTAAGTGGAACCTGCCAATAACCCCTGACAAGATCTAGGGTGGAAATAAACTGAGCGCTACTAACTTTCTCAAGGCGCTCCTCGATGTTAGGGATCGGATAAATTTGATCCTTAGTGATGGAATTAAGCCTGCGGTAGTCGACGCAAGGACGAGGTTCCTTGCCCGGTACCTCAACTAAAATCAAAGGGGAGGTATAATCACTCTCACCTGCCTCAATAACACCGAGCTGTAGCATTTTCTTTACCTCAGCCTCCATAATATCGTTCTGGCGGGGTGACACCCGGTACGCCTTGGATCGTACTGGCTCTGGGGAGGTAAGTTCTATGTCATGAGTAAGGACAGAAGTCCTACCAGGCCTCTCAGAGAACAGACCTTGAAACTCTTGTAAAAGCTGGTGTAGTTCGGTTTTCTGCTCAGGCGACAGCGATGCTTTACTGATTAAGTCACTAATGACTTGATCGGTGTCTTCCCTGTTCGTCACTGAGCCTAGTCCCGGAAGCTCGACCGGAAGCTCTTCAGGAACGTTTACCATCATGCACACTACTGCTTCCCTTTGTCTATAAGGTTTGAGCAGATTGCAGTGGTAAACTTGCTGTGCTTTCCGCTTTCCTGGCAGACTCACTACGTAGTTAACGTCCGACAGTTTCTGAACAATTCGTGCTGGGCCCTCCCACTGCACGTCTACTTTGTTGTTTAGCGATGTGCGTAATATCATGACCTCATCGCCCACCTCAAAACGACGGGCCCTGGCTGTCCGATCATAATAAACCTTGGCCCTCTGCTGGGCCTTTGCCATTGCTTCACCTGACAACTCCTGTGCCCTTCTTAAGCGTTCGAGGAGCTTAAGCACGTACTCCACCACGACTGGGTCGTCGCCCCTGCCTTCCCACGATTCTCGAAGCATGCGAAGCGGAGATCGCAGCGAGCGACCGTACACCAGCTCAGCTGGCGAAAACCCCGTAGCCGCATGCGGCGCGGTCCTTAATGCAAACATCACCCCAGGCAGACACAGCTCCCAGTCAGTTTGATGTTCAAAACACAATGCTCTCAACACGCGCTTCATGACGGAGTGGAGCTTCTCAACGGAATTCGACTGTGGGTGGTACACTGAGCTGTGTAACAGCTTTACCCCACACCTTTCGAGAAAAGTTGTCGTCAAAGCGCTAGTAAACACTGTGCCCTGATCTGATTGGATTTCCGCAGGAAAACCAACTCGCGCAAATATGGACAGTAGTGCATTGACTATTTCAACTGAGCTGAGTTCTTTAAGCGGCACTGCTTCAGGGAACTTTGTCGCTGGGCAGATCACAGTCAAAATGTGTCTGTACCCCGTGGCTGTTACCGGCAGAGGTCCCACTGTATCAATAACGAGCCGTCTAAAAGGCTCCGTAATGATAGGTACCAATCTCAACGGCGCCCTCGATTTGTCCCCTGGTTTGCCCACCCGCTGACAGGTGTCACATGTCCTCACGAAATGGTCTGCGTCCCGAAAACACCCTGGCCAATAGTACTCTTGCAAGAGACGGTCCTTAGTTTTCTTAACTCCTAGGTGTCCCGACCACGAACCCCCGTGCGACAAGCGCAACAGATCCTGACGATAGCATTGAGGCACGATCAGCTGATCGAACTCCACTCCTCTGCGGTCTAGATACTTCCGGTACAGGACTCCACCTCTTTCCACAAAACGCGCATTTTTCCGGGCGATACCTTCCTTGACATTGCAGCGCACGTTTTCTAGGCTGCCATCCTTCTTTTGCTCGGCTATCAAAGCCGACCGGCTGACTTTTAGCAACCTATCAAGTCCGTCTGACGTAGGCGCGATCAGCAAATCTGCAGATAGCTCTTCTAACTTTCCCTTATCGGGCATTTCCTCTCCAGTATCTGGCGCCTTCAACGCTACAGGCTCAATTTTATTCAGTTCGGGCGTGCTCTGAATATCGGCTTGCTGCGCCTCTGACCCTTTCTCATTGTTCGCCAACGTCGGCCCCGCAACTACCGCCTTTGCAGCGAGCTCCCGAACCTTCGATCTGGTTAAGGCCTGAACGCTAGCCTCACCAAACAAAAGCCCCTTCTCGCGCAGGAGGTGATCGGACCTGTTCGAAAATAGGTACGGGTACTGGGGGGGCAGCATAGATGACACTGCCGCCTCCGTCTCAAGCGCTCCGAAAGGTCCTTCAATAAGCACTTTTGCTACCGGCAGACACACACTATGAGCTTCCACGGCTTGCTTGATCCATGCGCACTCGCCCGTGAACATATGGGGTTCTACGTAAGAGGGGTGAACTACATCCATTGTAGCTGCGGAATCGCGAAGCACTCGGCACTCTTTCCCGTTTACGAGGAGGGCTCGCATGTAAGGCTCGAGAAGCTTCATGTTCTCGTCAGTGCTGCATATTGACAAAAACACAACTTTTGTTTTTGTTTCCGGACACTGCGCCGAAAAGTGACCCGGCTTCTGGCACGTATAACACACGCGCGCTTGCCTCGTCTCGAACCGCTTTCTGTCCGGACACTGCGCCGAAAAGTGACCCGGCTTCTGGCACGTGTAACACACGCGCGCTTGCCTCATCTCGAACCGCTTTCTGCGTTCGGCTTCGGCTGCCGCCGTCTCCTTAGGTTCGGTCGCACTGCTTTCACTCGCATCCGCACTACGTGTGTTCCCCTTTGCTCTCATGGGTGTGAACTTCGGCCTCTCAAACTTCGAGCCAAATTCACCCTTTTGACCGTCCTTAGCTCCGCGAGCCCGACGCGTCACAAACTCCTCGGCTAGCTCAGCGGCTTTAGCCACCGTACAAACGTCTGGCCTATCCAAGACCCAGTATCGCACGTTCTCCGGTAACCGACTATAAAACTGTTCTAGCCCGAAGCACTGCAGAACTTTATCGTGGTCACCAAACGCTTTCTCTTCTTTGAGCCACTCCTGCATGTTCGACATAAGCCTATACGCAAACTCTGTATATGACTCACTTTTGCCTTTCTCATTTTCCCGAAACTTCCGACGGAACGCCTCCGCAGACAGCCGGTACTTTTTTAGAAGACTCGATTTCACTGTGTCGAAATCCTCTGCCTCCTCTCTATCCAAGCAAGCGACTACGTCGGCCGCCTCGCCGGGTAACAAAGTGAGCAAGCGCTGTGGCCACGTTTCCCGAGAGAACCCCTGCTTCTCGCACGTTCGCTCAAAGTTAACCAGGAACAAACCAATGTCCTCTCCAAGCTTAAACGGCCGCATCAGGTCAGTCATTTTGAACAATGCGCGTTCTCCTGCACCGTGTGCCTGACTTCCATTACGAGCGCGTTCCATCTCTACCTCAAGACGCTTCATTTCCAAAGCGTGTTGACGGTCACGCTCTTGTTGCTCTCGCTCTTTCTGTTCTTTACGTTCACGCTCTTCTTTTTCTTTCTGTTCTTTACGTTCACGCTCTTCTTTTTCTTTCTGTTCTTTACGTTCACGCTCTTCTTTTTCTTTTTGCTCTTTAAGTTCGCGCTCCTGTCTTTTTGCAGTCTCCCTCTCCTCAATGGTCTCAAGGCATTCCGACAGCTCGTCATCCTCAGCCTCTAACTCAAGAATAGCCTTTAGCAGTTCAGGTTTTCTTAGTTTGTCTGAGACATCCAGACCCAACTCTCTTGCAAGCTCCAGCAATTTCGGTTTGCGCAACGACTTCAAATCCATGGCTGCTCTGAATGCTGCTTTCTCTACTGCCTATTATTGTCTTGCCGCAATCTAACCCGGCAGCAACGACAACCACAATTACCAGCTCTGTTTCTGACACTAACAAAAGCCTGGCAAAGCTCAGAAGAAGAAAGTCCCGCACTCACCAAACCTCGCAGCCAAGAGTTCAGCGCAGTCGTTCCGCTGCAGGCAACCAGTCATCACACAGGGCTCGTTGCACTGCTCCCGGATCGTCGTTGAGCTGTTCAGCATACAGTCAACTGCATCTCTTCGCTGCTGGCCTCCGTTGTCGCGATCTCACCGCTGGCAGACAGTTGTTGTAAATCGCACCGCTGGCGCGAGTTGTTGTGGTCGCGCCGGTGGCACGAGTTGTTGGGAACTCGGCGCTGACGCCCGTTGTTGCACCTGGGTCGCAAGCCCCAAGGGTAGCGTTGGCCTGGCGGCCTGGGGTACAACTGGAAGCATCCGAAGGTCCCGGCATAGCATGAGTCGACTGGTAACAACAAAACAACTTGTTTATTCTAACATCGCAAAGAGTTGGCGGTCAGGTTGACCGAAGTAGAGAGACGGGAGAGCACGTTACTCAACAGAAGAAATCGGAGCCCTCCTTTGGCGTCCGGGGGCAGCTGCTTTTATACTCTCGCAGTTGAGGGCAAGAAGGAACCCCTCTATAGACGAGCACGCGACGGTGCCGCTCGGGCACAATGGGATAAGGTGGCGCAGCGTCGTGTCGGCGCCACTCGGACCCCCCTTGCTTCACAGTTGTTGGGAGCTCCTCTCCCCGGCTGCCGCGCTTCGACAAGCGTGGGCACAATGGGAAGAGAAGGAGGAGCAGCCGTCGTGTCGGCGCCGCTCGGACCCCCTTGCTTCACAGTTGTTGGGAGCTCCTCTCCCCGGCTGCCGCGCTTCGACAAGCGTGGGCACAATGGGAAGAGAAGGAGGAGCAGCCGTCGTGTCGGCGCCGCTCGGACCCCCTTGCTTCACAGTTGTTGGGAGCTCTTCTCCCCGGCTGCCGCGCCTCGACAAGCGTGGGCACCAATATGCACATACACTCACACACGCACATGAAGACACGTGGCATCGGAACATGCCTGGACGCGCTTGGCAGGGAGGCGTAGCGGCGGCGCCGAACGGGCCAAAATGTCTGCCGCTTTGAACGAAGCCCTGGCGTCTGTTGTATCCTCGCCGGCTTTACCGCGCGTCGTAGGCGAAACGTAACACAACCAAGGACAAGCGCCAGCCGAGGCAAGCTAACCCCCAACTTCGAGAGTAGGAGGCCGAGCAGAGACGTCGACGCAGAGAGATTCCTCCCACGGAGGACGCCGACGGACGGTTCAAGAGAGAATTCCGCGACCGTGAGTTCGGCCACAGCTGCAAGGTGTGTGATAGACTGTGGTTTGATCACAACCTCACGCACATGAAGAGTGCGCAATCCGGAGCCGAAGCTCGAATCTAGAAAAACGACGACAACGAGACAAAAGACTTTCATGAAAATGGCGCTAAACACGAGTTCAAACGTGAGAAAATGACCACCAGCTTCGCTGTTTTGACAGCTTTCCCTTCGTGTAACAGGCTTTACTTTTGGACGTCGTCATCAACGGTATGTCTTTCCTCTGAATCACCTGCATGTGTGATCATCATCATGGCGGACTGCCCTGGGTCTTTGCCGTGTCTATCGGTCTCCATAAAGGACTGCACAAACTGCACCGATTCTATATATATATATATATATATATATATATATATATATATATATATATATATATATATATATATATATATATATATATATATATATATGTATATATGTGTGTGTGTGTGTGTGTGTGTGTGTGTGTGTGTGTGTGTGTGTGTGTGTGTGGGTGTGTGGGTGTGTGTGTGTGTGTGTGTGTGTGTGTGTGTGTGGTGGAAATCGCTATGTGATCTTAGTACATATAGCTGGACAATTCAGCGATTCCATTTATTTTCACCGCATATATCACTTTGCTGGTTGCGAAGTATCGCTAATTTATCGCATGAAGCAAAATATGCATTTAATTGAGTGCATTTGCGTCACCAGGTTCATTATCGACATTAGTTTTCCACCTACGTGCCGAGTTCCCTGCGTTTATTTATACGCTTTTTGGCTGAAACAATCGTCCAGTTGTGCTTTTTCTTCGCGCTGCTGCTTTCCCATCTAGTCATGACATACCGACTAACCAACAGACCCTTTCAATAACTAAGCGCATTGAAATACCTTCAGGATGAACACGAGCAAGAGCAGTTATAACGCATCGTAACGAACAGCGTAAGCATCGCTTGTACTTCTAACAAAGTTATCTCAACTTCTGTGGCATTTCGTCTGGCCCTTTGAAACATTCCTGCAATTAAATCCTTGATAATTTACAATCAAAACGTCATGAAGCAACACAAATTTGTATTGTTTATGAACAAAACAAGGCTAAAAAGAAAGACACCTGAAATGTTATTATGATGTGGAATACGAGATATTGAGGCAAAAATTATTTAAGACATGTATACACGATAGCAGCGGATTACCTCTATCCGATATTATACTGCCAGTTTGCTTCTACAGTACGTTCCACATAACTTCTTGAAAGGGCTGCAACAATAATCAAAGGTATACGTTCGGCAGATATCTGCCTGATTGCGAACAGCTTAATTGAAGATAAGGAAGACTCCACCAAAAACAAAGCACCTCCAGAAAGAAGAAGAGCACAGAGTAATCCGTGACCTTGGGATGAAAAGTTATACGAGACCGGTTACTCACCGCGCCTTCGGCCGACGGAAAGAGAATGAAAAGAAGGCAGCGGCTGCCGAACCACCCCGGCAGCTCACAAGCCTCTCTCCACGGTCGGCATTTACATAGTATGCACGTGTCGTCACATCCGCTGCTGTCGTCGGCCTTTCGCACTACCTTCCGCCATCTTGGGGTACCTTATCAACAGGCGAGCGCATAGGCTGGCATAGGCCTATAGGGCCTATAGGTTCCCCAACATGGCGCAGCCGCGGAGTATCGTTGAATGACGTACGTGCATACTATGTATAGTCACCGGGCGGCCGTCGTAAGGCGCCAGCGGCGCATCACGGACGCGTTAGAGTTACTGCATATGGCATATACACTAACACTATATATATGTATACGACGTGTTGGCGAACAGCGCCGCGAACGGCAGACGTCAGAGCACTGGCATGTGAAGCAGACGAAGGGACGAATCAATTGAAGTAATAGAGATGGATTGACGGGGACAAGAAAGACGACAGAACGCGTGCTAACTATCAACTGAATTTTATTTCAGAAAAGCGTGGTACTTATACCGGCTCAAACGAATGGAGATCATCGCACGCGCAACCCAGCATTTTCCAGATAGGCCGTTTCCTTTCTGCTAAGAGTAATCGACGAAGCGCCGACGCAGTTTGCACCTTCTTTTCCAATCCAGCTTGCTTCTACAATCTCCCTCGTATCTTTATCTATACTTCTAAACCTGCCGTGGTTGCTCAGTGGCTATGCTGTTAGGCTGCTGAGGACGAGGTCCCGGGATCGAATCACGGCCACGGTGGCCGCATTTCGATGGGGGCGGAATGCGAAAACACCCGTGATACTTAAATTTAGGTGCACGTTAAAGAACCCCAAGTGGTCGAAATTTCCCGAGTCCTCCACTAGGGCGTGCCTCATTTTCAGAAAATAGTTTTGGCACGTAAAACCCCATAATTTAATTTTTTATTTCTAAACACGACTACACAATCCTTAAACAGTGGTTTACACCTGCGATCATCATCATGTCTGTCTCGATAACAGTTCAATTTTAACAGCGAAGCTGTATACCTCTACCGTCCAAGGAAATTTTCGTGTCGTTGTTGGCGTGGTAAGCAAATAGGTGAGCGGATCCCGGAGATAGTGCAATGCCGGGCCGACCCGCGGCGGAGGTGCAGTTCGCCATTAAGGGGCCCACATACACAGCTTCGCTGGTCATTGTTGCGTTTCGCCTGCGACACGCGGTTTTGCCGGCGCGACTGCGGCGGGGCGGCAGACATTTTGGCCCGTTCGGCGTCGCCGCAACGCTCCCCGCCAGGCGTTTCCAGGCGTTTCCAGGCATGTTCCGATGCCACGTGTCTTCATGTGCGTGTGTGAGTGTATGTGTCATTGTGCCCGAACCAGGCGATGCGACAGCAGGGGTCACCCTCTCCTTCCAGTCATTGTGCCCGAACCAGGCGATGCGACAGCAGGGGTCACCCTCTCCTTCCAGTCATTGTGCCCGAACCAGGCGATGCGACAGCAGGGGTCACCCTCTCCTCCCAGTCTTTGTGCCCGACCGGCGGCGCTACGACAGTGTGCGTCACCATTAGCCCATTGTACAATCACGTGCTCGTCTATTGAGGGGTTCCTTCTTGCCCTCAACTGCGAGAGTATAAAAACAGCTGCCCCCGGACGCCAAAAGGAGGGCTCCGATTTCTTCTGTTGAGTAAAGTGCTCTCCCGTCTCTCTACTTCGGTCAACCTGACCGCCAACTCTTTGCGATGTTAAAATAAACAAGTTGTTTTGTTGTTACCAGTCGACTCATGCTTTGCCGGGACCTTCGGATGCTTCCAGTTGTACCCCAGGCCGCCAGGCCAACGCTACCCTTGGGGCTTGCGACCCAGGTACAACCACGGGCGTCAGCGCCGAGTTCCCAACAACCGATGCCATCGGTGGGATCCAAACAACTGTCTGCCAGCGGTGAGATCGCGACAACGGAGGCCAGCAGCGAAGAGATGCAGTTGACTGTATGCTGAGCAGCTCATCGACGATCCGGGAGCAGTGCAACGAGCCCTGTGTGATGACTGGTTGCCTGCAGCGGAACGACTGCGCTGGACTCTTGGCTGCGAGGTTTGGTGAGTGCGGGACTTTCTTCTTCTGAGCTTTGCCAGGCTTTTGTTAGTGTCAGAAACAGAGCTGGTAATTGTGGTTGTCGTTGCTGCCGGGTTAGTTTGCGGCAAGACAATAGTAAGCAGTAGAGAAAGCAGCATTCAGAGCAGCCATGGATTTGAAGTCGTTGCGCAAACCGAAATTGTTGGAGCTTGCAAGAGAGTTGGGTCTGGATGTCTCAGACAAACTAAGAAAACCTGAACTGCTAAAGGCTATTCTTGAGTTAGAGGCTGAGGATGACGAGCTGTCGGAATGCCTTGAGACCATTGAGGAGAGGGAGACTGCAAAAAGACAGGAGCGCGAACTTAAAGAGCAAAAAGAAAAAGAAGAGCGTGAACGTAAAGAACAGAAAGAAAAAGAAGAGCGTGAACGTAAAGAACAGAAAGAAAAAGAAGAGCGTGAACGTAAAGAACAGAAAGAGCGAGAGCAACAAGAGCGTGACCGTCAACACGCTTTGGAAATGAAGCGTCTTGAGGTAGAGATGGAACGCGCTCGTAATGGAAGTCAGGCACACGGTGCAGGAGAACGCGCATTGTTCAAAATGACTGACCTGATGCGGCCGTTTAAGCTTGGAGAGGACATTGGTTTGTTCCTGGTTAACTTTGAGCGAACGTGCGAGAAGCAGGGGTTCTCTCGGGAAACGTGGCCACAGCGCTTGCTCACTTTGTTACCCGGCGAGGCGGCCGACGTAGTCGCTCGCTTGGATAGAGAGGAGGCAGAGGATTTCGACACAGTGAAATCGAGTCTTCTAAAAAAGTACCGGCTGTCTGCGGAGGCGTTCCGTCGGAAGTTTCGGGAAAATGAGAAAGGCAAAAGTGAGTCATATACAGAGTTTGCGTATAGGCTTATGTCGAACATGCAGGAGTGGCTCAAAGAAGAGAAAGCGTTTGGTGACCACGATAAAGTTCTGCAGTGCTTCGGGCTAGAACAGTTTTATAGTCGGTTACCGGAGAACGTGCGATACTGGGTCTTGGATAGGCCAGACGTTTGTACGGTGGCTAAAGCCGCTGAGCTAGCCGAGGAGTTTGTGACGCGTCGGGCTCGCGGAGCTAAGGACGGTCAAAAGGGTGAAGTTCACACCCATGAGATTAAAGGGGGACACGCGTAGTGAGGATGCGAGTGAAAGCAGTCCGACCAAACGTAAAGAGACGGCGGCAGCCAAACGCAGAAAGCGGTTCGAGATGAGGCGAGCGCGCTTGTGTTATACGTGCCAGAAGCCGGGTCACTTTTCGGCGCAGTGTCCGGAAACAACACCAAAAGTTGTGTTTTTTTCAATAGGCAGCACTGACGAGAACATGAAGCTTCTCGAGCCTTACATGCGAGACCTCCTCGTGAACGGGAAAGAGTGCCGAGTGCTTCGCGATTCCGCAGCTACGATGGATGTAGTTCACCCGTCTTACGTAGAACCCCATATGTTCACGGGCGAGTGCGCATGGATCAAGCAAGCCGTGGAAGCTCATAGCGTGTGTCTGCCAGTAGCAAAGGTGCTTATTGAAGGACCTTTCGGAGCGCTTGAGACGGAGGCGGCAGTGTCATCTATGCTGCCACCCCAGTACCCGTACCTATTTTCAAACAAGTCCGATCACCTCCTGCGCGAGAAGGGGCTTTTGTTTGGTGAAGCTAGTGTTCAGGCCTTAACCAGATCGAAGGTTCGGGAGCTCGCTGCAAAGGCGGTAGTTGCGAGGCCGACGTTATCAAACAACGAAAAAGGGTCAGAGGCGCAGCAAGCTGATATTCAGAGCACGCCCGAACTGAATAAACTTGAGTCTGTAACGTTAAAGGCGCCAGATACTGGAGAGGAAACGCCCGACACGGGAAAGTTAGAAGAGCTATCTACTGATTTGCTCATCGCGCCTACGTCAGACGGACTTGATAGGTTGCTAAAAGTCAGCCGGTCGGCTTTGATAGCCGAGCAAAAGAAGGATGGCAGCCTAGAAAACGTGCGCTGCAATGTCAAGGAAGGTATCGCCCGGAAAAATGCGCGTTTTGTGGAAAGAGGTGGAGTCCTGTACCGGAAGTATCTAGACCGCAGAGGAGTGGAGTTCGATCAGCTGATCGTGCCTCAATGCTATCGTCAGGATCTGTTGCGCTTGTCACACGGGGGTTCGTGGTCCGGACACCTAGGAGTTAAGAAAACTAAGGACCGTCTCTTGCAAGAGTACTATTGGCCAGGGTGTTTTCGGGACGCAGACCATTTCGTGAGGACATGTGACACTTGTCAGCGGGTGGGCAAACCAGGGGACAAATCAAGGGCGCCGTTGAAATTGGTACCTATCATAACGGAGCCTTTTAGACGGCTCGTTATTGATACAGTGGGACCTCTGCCGGTAACAGCCACGGGGTACAGACACATTTTGACTGTGATCTGCCCAGCGACAAAGTTCCCTGAAGCAGTGCCGCTTAAAGAACTCAGCTCAGTTGAGATAGTTAATGCACTACTGTCCATATTTGCGCGAGTTGGTTTCCCTGCGGAAATCCAATCAGATCAGGGCACAGTGTTTACTAGCGCTTTGACGACAACTTTTCTCGAAAGGTGTGGGGTAAAGCTGTTACACAGCTCAGTGTACCACCCACAGTCGAATTCCGTTGAGAAGCTCCACTCCGTCATGAAGCGCGTGTTGAGAGCGTTGTGTTTTGAACATCGAACTGACTGGGAGCTGTGTCTGCCTGGGGTGATGTTTGCTTTAAGGACCGCGCCGCATGCGGCTACGGGGTTTTCGCCAGCTGAACTGGTGTACGGTCGCTCGCTTCGATCTCCGCTTCGCATGCTTCGAGAATCGTGGGAAGGTAGGGGCGACGACCCAGTCGTGGTGGAGTACGTACTTAAGCTCCTCGAACGCTTAAGAAGGGCACAGGAGTTGTCAGGTGAAGCAATGACAAAGGCCCAGCAGAGGTCCAAGGTTTATTATGATCGGACAGCCAGGGCCCGTCGTTTTGAGGTGGGCGATGAGGTCATGATATTGCGCACATCGCTAAACAACAAACTAGACGTGCAGTGGGAGGGCCCAGCACGAATTGTTCAGAAACTGTCGGACGTTAACTACGTGGTAAGTCTGCCAGGAAAGCGGAAAGCACAGCAAGTTTACCACTGTAATCTGCTCAAACCTTATAGACAAAGGGAAGCAGTGGTGTGCATGATGGTAAACGTTCCTGAAGAGCTTCCGGTCGAGCTTCCGGGACTAGGCTCAGTGACGAACAGGGAAGACACCGGTCAAGTCATTAGTGACCTTATCAGTAAAGCACCGCTGTCGCCCGAGCAGAAAACCGAACTACACCAGCTATTACAAGAGTTTCAAGGTCTGTTCTCTGAGAGGCCTGGTAGGACTTCTGTACTTACTCATGATATAGAACTTACCTCCCCAGAGCCAGTACGATCCAAGGCGTATCGGGTGTCACCCCGCCAGAGCGATATTATGGAGGCTGAGGTAAAGAAAATGCTACAGCTCGGTGTTATTGAGGCAGGTGAGAGTGATTATACCTCCCCTTTGATTTTAGTTGAGGTACCGGGCAAGGAACCTCGTCCTTGCGTCGACTACCGCAGGCTTAATTCCATCACTAAGGATCAAATTTATCCGATCCCTAACATCGAGGAGCGCCTTGAGAAAGTTAGTAGCGCTCAGTTTATTTCCACCCTAGATCTTGTCAGGGGTTATTGGCAGGTTCCACTTACAGAAGAGGCTAGTAGGTATGCGGCGTTCATTTCACCAATGGGAACATTCCGTCCTAAAGTGTTGAGTTTTGGTTTGAAGAACGCGCCATACTGTTTTTCAAGCCTCATGGATAAAGTGTTGCGGGGACAGCAAGAATTCGCTTTACCGTATCTAGACGACGTAGCGATATTCTCCGCATCCTGGTCTGAGCATATGGCACACTTGCGGGCAGTGCTAACCCGCCTGCGCGAAGCGGGCTTGACAGTCAAGGCTCCTAAGTGCCAGTTAGCACAGGCCGAGGTTGTCTACCTCGGTCACGTGATTGGTCAGGGTCGTCGCCGCCCCTCTGAAATAAAAGTGGCCGCTGTGCGAGACTTTCCGCAACCGCGCACCAAGACCGATATTCGGTCGTTCTTGGGTGTCGCCGGCTACTATCAGAGGTACATCCCTAGGTACTCTGATATCGCGGCTCCCCTGACGGATGCTCTAAGAAAGACAGAGCCTCAAACAGTCGTCTGGGAGGAGACAAAGGAAAGAGCTTTTAGCGCCCTAAAGAGTGCCCTAACAAACCAGCCTGTGCTACGATCGCCAGACTATACAAAAGGGTTCGTTGTTCAGTGCGATGCTAGTGAGCGAGGCATGGGCGTTGTACTGTGCCAACGGGAAAATGGAGAAGTAGAACACCCCGTCCTGTATGCTAGTCGTAAGCTGACCAGTCGTGAGCAGGCGTATAGCGCCACCGAGAAAGAGTGTGCGTGTCTCGTGTGGGCCGTTCAGAAATTGTCATGCTATCTAGCCGGCTCGAGGTTTATCATTGAGACGGATCACTGCCCTCTCCAATGGCTGCAGACCATCTCTCCCAAAAATGGCCGCCTCCTGCGCTGGAGCCTCGCTTTACAACAATATTCCTTTGAGGTGCGTTACAAAAAGGGGAGTCTCAACGGTAACGCCGATGGCTTAAGTCGAAGCCCCTAACGTAGGAATCAGCCTCAAAATTGTTGGTTACTGATGTTTTTCTTCCTGAGGCAGGATTTTTTTTTAACATATTGCTTTTGTTTAGTGTTTCAAAGTGATGATATGCTTTCTAGTGCAATTTTCCAATTTGTGGACGCGTTCTGAGTGATGCTAGACTACTGTAGGGAACTAGGCAGTGGTATAAAAAGGGGAAAGAACCTGGCAGGGCTTAGTGAGGGTTGTGCCGTGCTTGCTGACTGAGCGGTTGAGTTTCAGCGTAGTTCTAACGCTTACCGGGAACGAGAACAAAAATGTGAACTCTCCCGAAGTCACTTTGCAGTGTCCCGTGCGAACCTGAACGAGAGAACGAGGCCTTCTCTGTGCGCTGCGCTCAAGAAACGTCGAGGGACGCCCGACTTCGGTTATGAGCATCATCGAGCGACATCCCTCCGGACAGCGGATGCAGTCCCCTGTCCATCGGGATCTCCTTCCCCCGGCGGGGCGGTCTGTTGCGTTTCGCCTGCGACACGCGGTTTTGCCGGCGCGACTGCGGCGGGGCGGCAGACATTTTGGCCCGTTCGGCGTCGCCGCAACGCTCCCCGCCAGGCGTTTCCAGGCGTTTCCAGGCATGTTCCGATGCCACGTGTCTTCATGTGCGTGTGTGAGTGTATGTGTCATTGTGCCCGAACCAGGCGATGCGACAGCAGGGGTCACCCTCTCCTTCCAGTCATTGTGCCCGAACCAGGCGATGCGACAGCAGGGGTCACCCTCTCCTTCCAGTCATTGTGCCCGAACCAGGCGATGCGACAGCAGGGGTCACCCTCTCCTCCCAGTCTTTGTGCCCGACCGGCGGCGCTACGACAGTGTGCGTCACCATTAGCCCATTGTACAATCACGTGCTCGTCTATTGAGGGGTTCCTTCTTGCCCTCAACTGCGAGAGTATAAAAACAGCTGCCCCCGGACGCCAAAAGGAGGGCTCCGATTTCTTCTGTTGAGTAAAGTGCTCTCCCGTCTCTCTACTTCGGTCAACCTGACCGCCAACTCTTTGCGATGTTAAAATAAACAAGTTGTTTTGTTGTTACCAGTCGACTCATGCTTTGCCGGGACCTTCGGATGCTTCCAGTTGTACCCCAGGCCGCCAGGCCAACGCTACCCTTGGGGCTTGCGACCCAGGTACAACCACGGGCGTCAGCGCCGAGTTCCCAACAACCGATGCCATCGGTGGGATCCAAACATCATCCTCCTTCACAGAGCGGGAGGGCACTAAGATTTCTTGCTTGTGTTCCCTTAGCCTGTCATTGAGACATCTGCCTGTCTGCCCTATGTACCCTTTGCCGCACGAGAAAGGCAGACAGACAGACAGAAAAACTTTATTCATAGCAAGTGAGTTTGGACTCCTTTGGGTCCCTGGACCACCGCACGGTCCCGCACTACGTCGAGACGTTCATGATCCTTTTGTTCATGACGTCGGCAGCCCGAACCACCGCAGTAAGCTGCGATGTCGGGTCCGTAGACAAGAGCAGGACCTCCCAGTCCTCCCAGCTTGAGATGGCGGGCTGTCCCTGAGGTGGGGGAGATCAGCAGGGCAGCCAAAAAGGATGTGGGAGAGTGGCGTGTGGGTCTCCGCATAGGGAGCACGTAGGGGAGGTGCCACAGTAGTCGGATAGCAGCTGAGGGGATGGGAGAGAGCGGGTCTGGAGGCGTCTCCAGAGGATCTGCTGGGAGTGGGTCAGGGAGGGTTGGGGAGGAGGGTAAGTCCGACGGTCCAAACGGGGTATTTGCGTTGTTGCGTACTCCAGGGTAGCGTACCGTACTGCTGCCGAGAAGTAGCGGCGCCTGCCTAACGAAGCTCGACCGACATTACTTATTGGGTAGCGTGGCATTGTCGGCGGGCTGCAGGCATCCGGTAGATCATGGCGACCAAGCAGGGGCGAGAC